>NW_026862619.1:0-24263 GCF_026571515.1 Ruditapes philippinarum
AAAAAAGTTTTTGAAATTCAAAAAAAAGTGACAGCAAAAAAAAAATTTTTTAAGAACTTTTTCAAAAAAAGAAAATGCAATTAAGAAATAAAATAATTGTTTATTCATATTCAAATGTGAGGTTTTTTCCCAAAATTGTGGCAATTGAACAAGGGACCAAAAATTAGTCCCAAAATCAAAGGGCCTGAGGCCCCAAAGGTCGCTCACCTGTTTATAGGGGGCCAGTTTAAAACCCCGGGGCTTTATTTGAACAAACTTGAAGACACCATTAAAGTTTTTTTCATGTTTTTAAGTTTTTACTTACACATTAATGAAAACAATGCCCTAAAAACAACTCTGGGCTATTTGGTTTTTTTTCAAAAAAGATTTTTTAAATTTTTGTTAAAAATTAAAAAAATCAATGACCCCGGGGGGGCCATTTTAACCCCAGGGCTTTTTTTGAAAAAAATTTGTAGACACTCCTAAAGATGTTTCATGCAAAATATCAAAACCTAGTATTTGGTTTTTCAAAAATTTTTTAAGTTTTGGCTTATCACATAAAAGGAAAATCAATCCCCCCGGGGGGGGGGCCCAAATTTTTGACCCAGGGTTTTTATTTAAAAAAACTTGGTAGACACTCCTAAAGATGTTTCATGCAAAAATATCTTAGCTTTGAGCTCTTTTAAAAAAATTTTTTAAAGTTTTACTTTTTGCAAAAAGGGAAAATCAATGCCCCCCTGGGAGGGGCCAATTTTGACCCGGGGTTTTTTATTTGAACAAATTAGAAGATGTTTCATGCAAAATATCAAAGCTTAGTCTTTGGGTTCTTTTAAAGAATTTTTTTTAAAGTTTTTCTTATCATAAAGGGAAAAATAAATGACCCGGGGGGCAGGGCCCTTTTTACCCCGGGTTTTTATTTGAAAAAATTGGTAGAACTACAAAAATTTTTCATGCAAAATATCTTAGCTGAAGTTTTTGGGTTTTTTAAAAAGAAAATTTTTTAAGTTTTTAATGCATAAGGGGAAAAATAATCCCCCCGGGCGGGGCCAATTTTGCCCCAAGGGTTTTTATTTGAAAAAAACTTGGTAACACTCACGAAAATTTTTCTGCTAAATATCTTAGCTGTAGCCTTTGGTTCTTTAAAAAAGTTTTTTAAGGGTTTTTACTTTTTGCATAATGGAAATAAATGCCCCCCGGGGGGCAGGGCCAAATTTTGCCCCCAGGGTTTTTTATTTGAAAAAAATTTTGGTGACCTTACTGAAGATTTTCATGTAAAATATCTAAAGCTCTACCTTTTTGGGGGTTTTTTAAAAGAAGATTTTTAAAAAGTTTTCTTTGGGTTGCCTGGAACCGGGTTTGCATGGAATTAAATTCTTTGAAAAATTTTTTAAAGGTGACCCCCAAAAATTCCTGTGAAGTTTGGAAAAATTTGGCTAGGGTTTTGAGGAGATGTCTTTTAAAAAAAAAGTTTAGGGCGGCGGGGGAGGGTGCCGGACGAAAAGCGATCAAAAAGCTGACCCTGCACTTTGTAAAAGGGCAAAAAAGACTTTTCTCTTGGCTTAAAAATTTCCAATATTAAAAGTTGAAGACTGCTTTTTTTCAGTAAACTCCCAGGGGAAAATTTAAGGCTTGAAATTCTATAAAAGTACCTAATACAAAATACTTTAAACAGGGGAAAAAAGTTACATATCCACATTTCCCCTTTAAAAAACCAAATTTTAACAATTTTGATCATAGTTTTATGTAATTTAAAAAAGGGGCTTTTTGGAAGCCCAAGTATCTGTACTAAAGCAAGGGTCTTTAAAAACTTTTAAAACGTATGAGAATAAAACAAAGGTGGGACAAAAATGTGTATGTAAGAACAAGGGGCCATGGGGGCCCTGAGGTGCTCACCTGTATAAGGACCAGGGGGGGGGCCAGTTTAAACCCCGGGGCTTTTTTTTTGAAAAAAATTGGAAGACCCCCTTAAAAGGTTTTCACAATGTTAAGTTTTTTACACACATATAATGAAAAAAAATGAACTACTCCCCCTGTCGGGGCCAAATTTTTAATCCAGGGGGCTTTTATTTAAAACAAATTTGGTAGACCCCAAAAGAAGATTTTCATGCTAAACATCTAAGCCTAGGTTTTGGGTTTTTAAAAAAGAAGTTTTTTTAAAGTTTGTACTATACACTATAGTTAAAAAAATGAAACCCTAAGGCGGGGCATTTTGCCCCCAGGGTTTTTTTTGAAAAAATTTTGTGACACTATAGAAATTTTTCTGTTATATCAAAGCTCTAGCTTTTTGGGGTTTTTTTTAAAGAAGTTTTAAGTTTTGCTATACACATAAAAGGGAAAAATCAATGCCCCCCCGGGCGGCCAAATTTTGACCCGGGGCTTTATTTTTTAAAAAAACTTTGTAGAAATACTAAAAGATGTTTAAATGTTTATATCAAAACTTAGCTTTTTGGGTTTTTTTCAAAGAAGTTTTTTATTTTTTGTATACACATAAAAGGGAAAAATCAATGACCCCCTGGGGGGGGGCCAATTTTGACCCTAGGCTTTTATTGAAAAATTTGGAGCATATTAAAAAATTTTTCATGAATATTTTCTTAGCTGAACTTTTTGGGGGATTTAAAAAAAAATTTTTTTAAAATTTTTTTACTAATGATTGGGGAAAATAAACCCGGGGGGGGGGAAATTTTTGACCCCGGGGTTTTGATTTGAAAAACTTGGTAGACATTTTAAAAAGATTTTTCTGAAAATATTAAGCTCTAGTTTGGGTTTTTTAAAGAAGTTTTTTAAGTTTTTCCTTTTGGTTGCCATGGCAACCAGATTTTTTAATGGAATTTAAATTTTTGAAAAAACTTTGAAAGGGGTCCCCCCTAAGATATTTTGAAGTTTGGTTGCAAATTTGGCCATGTGGGGTTTAGGGGGAGATGTTGTTTTAAAAATTTGACGCCATTTTTTTGAAAGGCGTGACGCACACGCAAAAGCCACCCAGATTGACAAAGGGCCCCCTTTTAAACCTTTTTCCCAGGGTTTTGTTAAAAGCAGCAAAAGGGTTTTTTGAAAGTTAGTTTAAATTTTCTTTCTTGTTTTTACTATAAAACCAGAATTTTTTTTGACAAAACTTCACCCTTTTTGACACTGTTCATATAAAAAAAAAAATGCCTCTTTAATATTTTTTTCTACAAAAGGAATTTAACTAAAGCCATGAAAAAAACAATTTAAAATTTATTGCAAAAAATATTTGGTAAAGTTGATTTTAATTGGTTTTTTTACCTCAGCTTTCATTTATGTGCATGAAAAAATCTTGCACATAACGGTAAAAATAACATTTGCCCCTCCAAGGGTATATATTAAAGTACAGGGGAAAAAATTATTTACATTTTGCCATAAATTCCCTAATTTTCCTTTTATTTTATGGGGTTTTTTTTCCGCTGAATGATAAAAATAATTTTCATGTTTGTTTGTAAATATTCAGAATGAACCAATAATGTTAAATTAAAAAAAGAGGGGGGGTCTTTTAATATATTTGTCAAGGGAGATTTTGTATATTATTCTAAAAAAAAATTTAGTAACATCTGTTTGGGCAAAATATTTAACAGTACCTTTTAAAAAATTCCCCTGACTATGAAAAAACATAACGTCATAAATGTGTTTGGGGTTATAAATATTAGCTTTTATATGTCCATAACCATTTAAAATAGTTCAATGAAAATGCAACTTTCAGTCAATACTGCAAATCAATATGGAAAACTGGGGGTTGCCTTGAAATTATTTTGCTCATTTAATTTATTTGTTGGGGTATATATTTTGGTCTATCTGCTCTAAGCCATTGGGGTTTAGAGATGAAGATTTTTTATGTTTCTTCCTGTCATATTTTTTTTTCCTTTTGGTTGCCCGCAAAAAATTTTGAATGGAAATAAATTTTCTTAAAGCCCCTTATCCAAGAATAATAAATAAGACTTTTGGTTTTTAAAAAAAAGATTTTAAAAAGTTCACTAATAACAGCACAAATGACTAATTTATAACAGAAAAAAAGCACACAAAAAGCACACACAAAAACAGGGAAATTGCAATATCCACCCCACTGCGATGTTATGGGGGCAAAAAACTTTTGGCAATTTCCATTTTTAAATGCATTTTGTGATTTCCCGGTTAAATATCACCTACCAATTAAAAAAATCAAATAAAAAGAATTTCTATTTCACTCTCAGTAAAATGTAAAATCTGCCTCTGTAACTTTTTTTACACAAAATTTTTCTTTCAAAATCCTCTAAAAAAAAAAAGTCTGAAAATTTATAAAAAAGCGATGTTTTTTTAAAAATTTCGAAAAAATGTACGAATTAAATTTTTCATGATTAATGAAACAAAAAATCACGTCTAGGATGGATCTTCAAAAATTTAGCACAGCCTTATTTTTTAAAGATTTAGAATTTGTTATTCATATTTTTATTTTGTAACTTCCCAAATTGGGGAATTTTTTCCTGTGAATTGGGGTAATTTGCTCATTTTTTTCTTCAGAATGTGAAAACCCCTTTTATGAAAAAGAATGTTTTTCAAAAAAAATCAGACCCAAAAATTTACACTAAAATATGATTTGAGTAATTCATTTTTCATCTTTTTTTTTTTTCTTCGACTTTATGTTTTAGGGGATTTGATCTCATGGAGCTCCTTTAATGAGTAAAATAGAAAACTAGCAAGGGTTTTAGCTGCAAATGAAGGCCCAAAAATTATGAGCACTTATTAAAAAAGTCATCTCATCACCTTTAATGCAGTAAAAGGTTAATTCCCAATGAAAATTTAATACGATTAACCCCATTTTTGCATAAAGTGGGAAACCTTTATTTCAAAAATTGCTTTTTTTTTTTTCCAATTAAGTACTGGATATTTTAATTTTTTTTTTTTTTTTTGAAGTACAAATGAGCCCCGATAAAATCCTTTCACTTTAAGCTAATTCGATGCGCTCATGACTTTGGGTCCCCAAAAAAAAAAAATTCCCCAAAAAAATTTTTTTTTTAAGTAGACTTTGGTTTATGGGGCAGGCTATAACGGCTTGCTAAATTTTGGACATTTCCAATTTAAATAAAAAATTGTTATTGGAATTTATGGCCCCAAAGGGTGTAAAAAAACGGGCCCAGGTAAACGTTTATCCGCTTTTTGTTTTTTTTTAACCTGTTTTTAAAATTTTTTTCCCAAATTTTCAATTCTTTATCTTTAACGGGTTGAATTGGGAAAAAGGTGGGGGAGTTTAAATAAACAAAAATTCAACAAAATATTTTTGGAAGGGTTAAACCTCGTTTAAATTAAAATAACCCAAAAGGGCCCAAAATAAATTTTATTTTTCCCTTGCAAGGGAAATGAGGGCCCTTTGATGACAGGAAGTAATTGGCGTTTAAATTATTGGGGGAACAAACTAAAGCTGGACGGGAAAATTACATTTTTTTACAGTCCAGCTTTAGTTGTGCCCCCTATTTAATAACTCATTAAAAGGCCCTGTTTAAAAACTACATTCATTATTTTAATTTTCTTTCCCAAAAAGTTTTTTCGTTTTTTTTTTAAATGAAATTAGAAAGGGATTTTGAAATATAAAAATTTTTTACATCATTGAATGGTTTTTTAAAAAGGGATAATGTCGAAAATTCATTAAAAAGGTAAGTAAAAAAAATCAGCGTTATATTTATAAAATGTGGGGTTTGGGGTTTGCGGTAATTTAGAATTTGAGGTTTTTAATTTGGGGCCCTCTTTAAACGGGTTGAGAAAAGGGGCCCAAAAATGAAAAACTTTTAATAGGTGAAGATGACCAAAAACCACTACCATGCCACAAAAAACAGTAAACAATTGACTTTGGGGCAATTTAAACCCTTTCGGGGGTCCCCTGAAATTAACGGGTTTTGGGCATCGTGCTTTACAAATTTAAATTAAGTGTGTATAATTTAAAAGGGAAACATATCTTTTGGGGGTGTAAAAAAACTACGGGGTACCAGTTCTTTTGGGGCCCGGGGGTGTCAAAAAATAATGTAAAACCCGGGGTACCACCCCATAATCACTGGGGTCCTCATTCTTATTTTTGAATAAAAATATTTGAGCTTTTAAAGTCTGCAGCCATGCCTTTTCCGAAAAAAACCAAAAAAAAACCCTCTTTTTTTTAAAACTTTTCCCTTTCCTTGACATTAAATTTTTTAAAATTACTAATTAATTAAGCGGGCTCATGATTACAGTAAAAAAAACAAAAAATCACTTTTAAAAAAACGGGGATAAAAGTTTTCCCCAAAAGAAAATTCATATTTAAAATCAGTTTACCCCAAAATTTAAAAATTTTCCCGGGTTAATAATTTCTACATCAGGTAATTCGGGGTCACAATCGTTAGAAAAACAGGTAAAATAAAAAAATATTTCGTGGAGAATCGCCCAAGTTTCCATGAAAATAATGCCAAATTTGGGGATTTTACTATTTAGAATAACTGTTTGGAAAACTTATTTGTAATAAATGTTTAAATTCTAATGTGCCCGTCTATTTTGGTAAAAGTATTATGGGCCTGTGTAAATTTTAAATTTTTTAAAATTGTTCACCTGTTGTATAAGTAACAACATCAAAAAAATAACATGAAAAAACTGTCGATGTTAATAATGAACCTTAAAGAAATGCTAAAATTTTTTGTCAGGGAAATTTTTTTGCCAATTTTAAGGGGGTTTTAAAATTTGAGCTTTAAACCCCACCCCACAATTAAGAGTTGGGTTTTCACACTTCATGGAAGGGCCCCGGGCGGGTTTTGGTTCTATTCTAAAATGATGGAAAAGACATCGTAATTTTTTTTTCAGGGGAAGAAACCCCTAATTTTTAAGAATTGGGGCCAACCCTTTTTGTTTTTTAAAAAATAAAAATTGTTTCTCTGAAATATTTTACATGTTAAAATTACCCAATAAAATATGATTAAACGTTTCTCTTTTGGTTCCACTTTTTTAAAAACCATTAAAACGTTTAAAAAATTATTCAGAAAAACAAAAAAAATGGGGAAACATCATATTAAAAGGTTTTTAAAAATTTTTTTAATTTTTGGGATCGGGTTAAAAAAGGGGCCCATTGTCTTTGAAAATTTTTTAAAACCCAAACCTGCGGGGAATTCCCAAATAGCCCAGTCTTTGCCCAGTATGAGAAAGAGCCTCATTTTCTGTGCAATCTTACCAGGCTGAATTACGGGCTGTTGATTTTTAAATTAAATTCTTTTTCAAAAATGGGAGTTAGAAAAATTTTAATCAAGAAATTCAGCAGGGGTTAAAAGGGTAATTAAATCCACCCAAAAAACTGACAAGAAAATTGAATTCCTTGGGGAAAAAAAATAAAATTTATATTTTTTTAAGGGGGAAGACCCAAAAATTTCCTGAAATTAAAGGGTAACACAAACTCTTAACCTGCCCAATTTTTAAATTGGCGGCCTTATATCCCCCCTTTAAACCTTTTTCCCTAAAATACAAGGAGAAAAAAAATTTAAAATCTTCATCAAAAATTGTGCATTTAATTTTTTGGGGGAGGTGAGAGATTCAGAACCCGTCACTATAAACGTAAGCTTTTTAAAACTTGATCATTTTGGGGAAAATTTCCTATTTTTTCCCCTTTTTTATTTTTTCCCTTTTAAAAAACAATCTGTTCACTTCGGGGTTGATTGCTTATGATTTTTCAAGCTCCCTTTTGAAAAACCGGGGAATGAATTAAGAACAAATCAAAAAAAGGGGTTGGTAAAAAAATTTGGGGTTTAAAGGGGTGGGTTAAACCCGTCAAATAGCATTGATAGGTATAACCTTTGCGATTTTTAATCTTTCCCCATTGACAAAGCCCTTATTAACCCCGCATTCATCTTTTAAATTTGGAAAATTGGAATCAGGTTATTTTTCGGGTCCGGTAGTAAAAGGGGAAATGAGATTGCGAAAATTTTGAAAGGGTTCATTGGGGCCAAATGAAAGAGAGCTTTAAAGGGTCTTTTTTTGGTACCATAAATTTTTTCGAGAAAATAAGGGGTTTTATTATTATTGTTTCCCTTTTAAAGGCAGCCATGTTTTAATTTCCGGAAACACAACATGTTCCCGGATTAGCTAAAAAGTAAAATTTCCCACGAAAAAAAAAAATTAACGGGTCAATTTCAGATTCAATCTAAAAATAGGCTTCTCTTTGCAACAAATGAAGACTTTGAAGAGAAAATTTGTCTGTCTAATCATTTTTTTTTAACAGCAACAATAACAGATGTTAGTTAAAGGTTGAACAAAGGGGGCAATTACATTTGTAAGGCCTATGGGCAAAAGAATATTCATATAAAATATTTGACATAACCATAACCAAAAAAGTTTCCATCATGTACATAAAATTCAAGCTATATTTTGTAACAAAGTTTGGGGCTATTTCTTTTTATAGTTTACTGAGCTGACATCACCAAAAGTGAATAACTAGTAAAAAATTCTGAGGCATGTTTCCAGGTTTTTGTTGTTGTAGAAAATAAATACTCTGCAAAATTGAGTCGCATTCCCACCTTCTTGAAACACATGTTTATTATAGTCCCCCCCCCCCCCACTTTTGTTTTTCCTATTTATTTTTTTTTTCTTATTAATGTAAAATCTTCATTTGGCTGAATAAGAGTTTGAAAATAACAAGATGCAGTATGCAAGTGAAAGAGCACTCTTAGTCCCTCTAGCTTTTTTTTATAATTCCAACTATTACTGTAAAGTAAGATGAGAAGCAATTAAAACCCATAACCTGTTGGCTACAACCCATACAAACCAAGATGATGGGCTGCCTTGGCTATTCAGTCAGTACATTTTTTTAAATTTTTCCTTGAAATGATAAATGATCTTATGATACATGAATCATACGGACAAGTTAAGAATTGCTTCAGATAAAAATTTAGATGAAAATGGACAAGTTAGTCAAAATTAGATTTTATTGGCCCCTGGGGTCTTGTCCAGACTAAAAAATGGACTAGTGGATTTAACATTATTTCCACGGGTAAAAATGGTTAAACCCATAACAACTGTTGAAAAACCATAAAGACCTGAATTTAAGTCTCACGGGAGGGCCTATTTTTTATTTTAAATTTAAACAGGGGAAAAAAAAAAAATTTGGAAAAATAAATTTAATTCAGAAAAAGTTTGCCCTTTTTAATTTCAGTAAAACTATCTTATCAGCAAAAAATTTTTTCCCAAAGCCCTTAGAAAATGAAAAAAATTTAAAATTTTTTTTAAAATTTTACGTTAAAGTTAATATGAAAGGGACACACCTCCTATCCCGTCAAACACTTACCCGTTTTAAACTTTTATCCCAAAATAAAAAATTTAAACAGGTAAAAAAATAACTTTTTTAAACGGGCCTGGTAAAAATAATTAAGACATCAAAGAAAAAAATAAATATACCAAAAATCATAAAATTTTATTTGAATGTAATTTTTGATTGTCTTTACGGGTCTTTGGGGAATTTAATTTGAAGTAAATTTTTTCTTTTTTAATTTAGTTACAAGGACTATAAAATATAAATTTTCAAAAAAAATTGACCCCCAAAGACCAAAATATTTTTTAGGGGGTTTTCACCCTTTGAAATTTCATGAAGTTTTAAAGCTTTTTTCCTATATATGTCTAATGAAAAGTAAGTGCCCCCTTATTGTGGGCCAATTAAAAACCTTTTTAGGGGGTTTTGACTTTTTAAACTTTTGTATTATCAAAAGTTTTTGGGCCATTAAAAGAGGGGGGAAGAATTAGGATCATCCCCAATGCCCCGTTTTTTCTTTGTTAGGAAAAGCAAAAAATAAATCTGAAAATTTTATGATTATCATAATTTCGTTTTTAAAATTTTCCCTCAATAAAGTATTAAAATAGGGTTTGGTGGAGAGCAAATGTGGGTTTCTATCAAAACATTTCAGTGTGATAAAAAGTCGTTCAAAAATGATTAGCTGCTCACTTGACATCAAAAATTTATTTACATAATTTTGAAGTGAATAAATTTAAAGACTAAATTTTGACTACTTGATAGTAACTTATAGTTAGTTACAATCTAACAAAAGAGAAGATTTTTGTCAGTTAAATTTTATTTTGAATCTTTATATGAAAACTGATGAAATGACACCAATTTTAAGCCATACAATTTATTTGGATTATCATCGTGGATTTAAGTACTTAAAATTGTTAACTTATTGCATCAAATCATGGCTCACTGTCTAGATTTATTATCTCAGAAAACTGTGTTTAAAGAAAGAGTCAGAAACTTTTGAACCTCAAAGAAAAAAAGTTTGTTGTGTTGATATAAATGCTTACTTACTTTCATGAAAAATTTAAAAGAATACATTTAACTAGAATTTCCTTACGTCATAGAGACGTTCAAATGCACATTTGTTCATTTTACATGTATAAGCAAAAAACATGTGTACTATAGGCCTACTTGTTACACGTTTGTTATAATTTTTAAGTGACATGAAATTTAAAAAAAATACAAATCATTTTGTGAAATGAGATTTAAAATATACATTTTTTTGTAAAATGAGATTTAAAATAAAAAATGTTAAAGTTTGATTTGATAAAAATTCAATTTTAAGTAATCACTTCAGTTCTCTCTCTTTTTCAAAACTTCTACCTATTTTTTCCCGAAGGGAGAAGTCACTTTTCCTAATTTTTCAGTCCAAGGTAGTCCCTGAGAAGTTCAAAAAGGGTCATAATTCTGTAAAAATCCATGTTACATTATATGGGTTTGGATAGGCAAGTGATATCATTTTTTGCTCTCAAAATAAGTATATGAAAAGTTTTAACACATTCCAAGGGCAAAGGATTAAAAAATTTGCCAATATGATAAAACAAGAGGGCCATGATGGCCCTGAGGTCGCTCACCTGTATATAGGCCCCCCCCCCCCAACCATCCCCCCCAACCTTGCAGGGCCAATTTAACCCAAGGGCTTTTATTTGCACAAACTTGGTAGACACCCATAAGAAGATGTTTCATGCTAAACATCTAAGCTGTAGCTCATTGGGCTTTTTAAAAGAAGATTTTTTTAAGTTTTTACTATACACATATAGTTAAAAACAATGACACCCCTGGGGCCGGGCCAGTTTTGACCCCAGGGCTTTTATTTGAACAAACTTTGCAGACACTTACTAGAAGATGTTTCATGCTTAATATCTAAACTCTAGCTATTTGGGTTTTTTCAAAGAAGATTTTAAGTTTTTGCTATACACATATAAAGAAAAATCAATGACCCCCGGGGCGGGGCCAATTTTGACCCCAGGCTTCGTTTATTTGAACAAACTTTGTAGACACTCACTAAAAGATGTTTCATGCTTAATATCTTAACTCTAGCTATTTGGGTTTTTTCAAAAGAAGATTTTTTAAGTTTTTGCTATACACATATAAGGAAAATCAATGACCCCCGGGGCGGTGCCAATTTTTAACCCCAGGGCTTTTATTTGAACAAACTTGGTAAGACACCTATTAGAACATGTTTGATGCTAAATATCTTAGCCATAGCACTTTGAGTTCTTTAAAAGAAGATTTTTTAAAGTTTTTACTATATGCATATAGGGAAAATCAATGACCCCCCGGGGCGGGGCCAATTTTGACCCCAGGGCTTTTATTTGAACAAACTTGGTAGACACTTATTAGAACATGTTTCATAGTAAATATCTTAGCTCTAACTCTTTTGGTTCTTTAAAAGAAGATTTTTTAAGTTTTTACTATATGCATATAGGGAAAATCAATGACCCCCTGGGGCTGGGCCAATTTTGACCCCAGGGCTTTTATTTGAACAAACTTGGTAGACACATATAAGAACATGTTTGATGCTCAATATCTTAGCCATAGCTCTTTGAGTTCTTTAAAAGAAGATTTTTTAAGTTTTTACTATATGCATATAGGGAAAATCAATGACCCCCCGGGGCGGGGCCAATTTTGACCCCAGGGCTTTTATTTGAACAAACTTGGTAGACACTTATTAGAACATGTTTCATGCTAAATATCTTAGCTCTAACTCTTTTGGTTCTTTAAAAGAAGATTTTTTAAGTTTTTACTATATGCATATAGGGAAAATCAATGACCCCCTGGGGCGGTGCCAATTTTGACCCCAGGGCTTTTATTTGAACAAACTTGGTAGACACCTATTAGAACATGTTTGATGCTAAATATCTTAGCCATAGCTCTTTGAGTTCTTTAAAAGAAGATTTTTTAAGTTTTTACTATATGCATATAGGGAAAATCAATGACCCCCCGGGGCGGGGCCAATTTTGAAACCCAGGGCTTTTATTTGAACAAACTTGGTAGACACCCATTAGAACATGTTTCATGCTACATATCTTAGCTCTAGCTCTTTGGGTTCTTTAAAAGAAGATTTTTTTAAGTTTTTACTATATGCATATAGGGAAAATCTATGACCCCCCGGGGCGGGGCCAATTTTGACCCCAGGGCTTTTATTTGAACAAACTTGGTAGACACTCACTAGAAGATGTTTCATGCCAAATATCTAAGCTCTAGCTCTTATGGTTTTTTAAAAGAAGATATTTAAAGTTTTTTCTTTCGGTTGCCATGGCAACCAGAGTTCTGCATGGAATTAAATTCTTTGAACAATTTTTAAAGGTGACCACCAAAGGAACATTCCTGTGAAGTTTGGATGAAATTGGCTTAGTGGTTTATGAGGAGATGTCATTTAAAGTAAAAGTTTACGGACGGACGACGGCCGGACGCCGGACGAAAAGCGATCACAAAAGCTCACCCTGTCACTTTGTGACAGGTGAGCTAAAAACAAAACAATAAAAAACAAACTCTGAAATCTTACTGAAATTTTAAAGGAACTCCACTGAGGTTTATATGGCTATAAATATAAAAAATTTATTTTTCAAATGGTTCAACGTGAGCACTTTTAACAGAAATATAAATAAATATAACTAAGAAATATACAAGAAATACATTGAAAATCGTATGTTTGTGATATTCTCAGTCCGATTTGAGTGAAAAGCGTTTAAACGCTTTTCAATTTTGAGTCATTTGTCACTATTATAATAATTATTCTGGAAAAACGGAGCGAGCTAATGATCTGAAATTGTGCACATAAGTTATTAGTATAGATCTTCATCAAATGGAGTAATAATCTCAAAAAAATATTTCCACTCCAGTCATGTCAAAAAACCTCAGTGAAGTCCCTTTAATTAAATGTGCTGAAGTGCTGAATTTCTAACAAATTTACCTTTTCTGGCCTGCACACTGGAAGCTGATAGTAATGGTATGTTTCATGAGGATTGAAATATGGTCCAACTTTGTTAACATACATTTGTACCTGGAAAATGGAAAACAACAAAAAGCTTTCTTAATTAAGAAAGAAATACATGTATGTTTAAAAAATTTACATTATTAATATTTTAGGTGATGCCAAACTATCATATTCAGACTATTCATATTGTCCTGTGAATTATAAATACAAGGTGTGTAAAGGATATTTTGTAATATGTTTCATTTAATCATTCTATAATTTAATGGTATAGTGTACAGTTAGCCGAATTAGATGGATAACCACAATAACAATACAAAGGCTATCAATCATGGCCAGGTATTTAATAGGGCTGGGTATTGATCAGAAATTTCCGATACGATACGTTTTGCGATACAGACCAACGATACACAATACGTATTGACGATACAGTACAATGATGCTTCATTGTTAGGATGTATTTATTAAAAGTACCATTTATATTTCATACATGCCCTGGTGAAATATTATTGAATTTTTCTTACATGTATATCTGTTTTAGATTTTGACTTTGTTAATGATGTTATATAATATATAGCAGGTGCAATGGTACCTTAATTAGTACATTTGAGATACTATTTTGAAAATGACATGATGGCCCCTTTTTTAGATAAAACAATTATTTTGAAAGAAAAATTAAAAAGCTTTGTAGAAATAATACAATGCAAAAATATAATTATGTAAATACTAGGAAAAGTTAACACAGAAAATAATTAAAATATCATTATGAGATCTTTATAATAAAATCAATGGAACATTGAAAATTTTCTAACAAATCATGTTTTTTCTATCTTAAACGGTAAAATAACAATTACATTGAAAATTTTCTAACAAATCATGTTTTTTTCATCTTAAACGGTAAAATAACAATAACAAGGAACATCGCAATGCGATGCAACCAGGTTTTCAGCAAAATATTTCACAGAAGCTTTGTCATGAAGGGGCATTTGTTTTTAATTGAACTTTTAGGAGGAATTATGGCTTTTTTAATATTCCTCAAACAAAAATGATTGAGAAATTTTATGTTGTCTATTCGCCTTTTTTTCCCAAATATTTTAGAAAGGTAAACAGTACTTTATTTTTGCTTAATTTTTGCATTTTTGCGTCTCTTGTCATTTTCTTTTGTCAACAATATTGGCGTGTGGTGTTTTGTGCGATATCAAGAAAAGTATGTTCACAATTTTAAAAAAATACTTGAATGATGTCTTGGAAGAAACATGGGAATTTAGTGAGCGCCAGGGCACTTGATGACAAAGCTTCTGTGAAAGTTTGGTCAAAATCCATTGAGAAATGTAGGAGAAGTTGCGCACTGTAGAAATTGTTCACTATATATTCTGTATTTATAAGGAAAAAATATACAAAGGGCCATAATTCGGTCAAATATTATCCAATCACAAAACCCCGACAATATGTGCCAGGCACTTGATAACAAAGCTTCTAAGAAAGTTTGGTCAAAATCCGTTGAGAAATGTAGGAGGAGTTGAGCACAGAAGAAATTGTTCTCTATATATTCTGTATAAGGAAAAAATATACAAAGGGCCATAATTCTGTCAAATATTATCCAATCACAAAACCCCGACAATATGTGCCAGGCACTTGATAACAAAGCTTCTAAGAAAGTTTGGTCAAAATCCGTTGAGAAATGTAGGAGGAGTTGCGCACAGAAGAAATTGTTCACTATATATTCTATATAAGAAAAAAAAACAAAGGGCCATAATTAGGTCAAATATATACCAATTGCAAAACCCTGGCAATATGTGACAGGGCACTTGATGACAAAGCTTCTGAGAAAGTTTGGTCAAAATCCGTTGAGAAATGTAGGAGGAGTTGCGCACAGAAGAAATTGTTCACTATATATTTTATATAAGGAAAAAAAACAAAGGGCCATAATTAGGTCAAATATTATCTAATCGCAAAACCCCGACAATATGCGCCAGGGCACTTGATGACAAAGCTTCTGTGAAAGTTTGGTCAAAATCCGTTGAGAAATGTAGGAGGAGTTGCGCACAGAAGAAATTGTTTACGCCCGTCCGCCCATCCGCCCGCCCGCCCGCCGACATACCTCAATCTAATAACCAGTTTTTTCCTTCGGAAAACCTGGTTAAAAATAGAAATATCACGTAATGATGTTGTGGACTTCATTAGTTGTTGTAATCCGTAACGTACCGGAAAACAGTGTTTAGCTATGTCTTCATGCAGTCACATTTATTTAGTTAGCAAACTACATCTTGGAAAATCAATAATTTTGTAGGATTTATGTGTTTACAATACCTGTTTGATTAAATTACAAGTATCTGTTTGGTCTAATAAAAACTACTGCCGACCTGAAGGTTATAACTTTTACCACTGTTAGAAATAGGAGATTGAAATTATGGCCGGATCAATTTAATGTATTGACATATTCGTTGTTCCACCTTAACTAGTCACAGTGCAGCCTTTCAAATATTGCTGAGGGCCTTCTTAACATTTAATTTAGAGAAAATTCCACACTTTTAACTTTTGTGCGGACATTTAAAAGACGATAGTTTTAATGTAAAGCCAACATGTTTATAAGTTACACATTTATTAGGTTGTCTCTCTTTGTATCGGTAAATCTTAAACCCGATAACCGTTCCATATTGAAAAACGGAAAATCGATAAATACCGATTTACCGGTATATTGATCCAGCCCTAGTATTTAAACTGCTGGACAAGTAATCTAATGTCACAGGTTGAGAAAAATGTGCAGCCTGACAGGGACTCTAATCGGATACCCTTGGATTACCGTTCCTCTGCTCTACAGACTGAGCTATCCTTCTGTTTACACATTTTCTCCCCTAAATAGTGAAAAGTTCTGATCTGTGACAAATTCCCCTGCTATATTGAATTTAGTCCAGAATTTCTCTGGGTTACAGCACAATTATTATTAAACTCTAAGCAATATGCAGTCCCAGCCCCATGTTGGGCGCAAAATGTCACACTCACAGGGTGAGAAATATGTGCAGTTTTACCGGGACTTGTACAAGAGAGTTTTGAGACCCTCAGAATACAGTACCCCTGCTCTACTGACTGAGCTTTCTGACAACTTACACACACAGAAACCTGTGGTGTGGAGCTTCAAACACCTTAAAATCCATCTTTGCCGTATTCAAATGTGCGGGGCTCTCAATATGGGAACCAACATATTACCAAATGGCTCCAACCAGGCCTCTACAAAGCTACTAGCTTGATAACATTTGTGAGTGACAGTTTGGGTTGAGTGAAAAGTTTATCAAATTGTTTAATTGCCCAGGAGGGCAAATAAGATTATCCCGATCCAAATGACGATTCTCTAAAGATTTATAATTGAAGTTATTCGGTAAACAATCGAGAATGTTTTATAGTTTTAAAAGTTTAATACTTAGCCATAAGGCTGATTCCTTAGCCGATTCACGCAATTGTGTTGGAATTTGAATGAAATAAAAAAAAACAGACTATGTCGAAGATTATATATTAAAAGTATTATAAACAAAATGTAATTAAATAAAGCCAATTATAGCAATAGCAATATTAAATTTGAGTCATGTGTTTTTTTTTTATTTTAACTGTTTTTGTCTGTCAAAATGCAGGGCAAGTACATTTTGTCATGGGCGAGTAAATTATTAGGGTCACTTGCCCTGACAATTGACCATTATCATGGAGAATTATATGTACTGTGTCGATGGACAAAAGCCTTAAAAGATAATGTAAAAATACTATTCGGGGAAGTCTAAGAACGGGGCTGCAAAGCAGGCCAGGGCTTTGGCTTGCCTGGCTTTAGACTACATGTGTATATTTAAAAGAAAATCAAATAAAGAAGAATTAAAAAAAATATAGAATTCAATACCTATCAATAAAATTTTCAGTGTCAGTTCTAGTCAGGCACAGCCATTTACATTGTAATTTAACGGAAATAGGCAAGGTATTCCGATAACGGAACAAAACTCAACTTTTCGGATAAATAATACGCGGAAAGTCCGAGCGGGACCGAAGGCCCCGCGAGGGCTGTAGCGCTCTTAGATAACATGTATGACGCGTATAAGTTCAAATGAAATCAAATTCAAACTAAATGAAAATTTCAAAAAAATATATATCCTATACCTAATGAGCTGAAAAAAAATCCTTAGTTAACTGGGCGCCGCCATTTTGAAATCCTTTTGAGCTAAATATAGATATCAGAGCGCTTTTAATGAGCGTCTACATAATTCAGACTATTGCTAGCAGACGCATGCTAAGTAACACTTCCGGTGAAAGAATGATGTACAAAATCAGAAAATAAACCTGCATTTCATTGATAAGAATTAAAGTAACGATTATAAATATAAAAAGTTACTTTAAGATATCCTTTTTGATAAATTAGCACATTAAAAATAACGTTAAAACAACAACTGTGATTAGAGATTAACAAAAATGGCGGACGGGATTTTCCAAACGCTGACGCATGCGCAGAGGTCCCCCTTTACGTTCGGAGATTTTCGGAATATTCCGAGCGCTCCGATGATAGGTTGAACACCACCAATTTATTTGTTTTGTTTATGGTACAAAATACCTTCAAGAAAGATCTGGTTTACATGTACACTAAATATGTTAGGCTAAAATCATAATTCATAAGAGCTTTCCGCGCCATAGTTAGCACCTAATTTCAAATTAATCGCGAGTGTTCCAAGTGAAAACAGAAGCAGTGCATGAAATACCGAATGACACCTTTAAAACAATAAAATAAAAGGAATTTTTAACAACTTCCCTGTTCATAGGCTTTGCCTAATTTCATATTAAACAGAATAAAATATGATAAGTTTATGTGCTTGGGTTCACAAATATACATTTTTTATTTGAATTTTAACGCGTTTGGAGAGTGCCACAACTCAAGTGTCTCCCCTAGTCAGAGACATAAATAACATCTATGTCTCTGCCCTAGTGAACAGTTCTGAACAAAACCCATTGCAAAACTCAAAGGGGCACGTTGTTGTTTCCTTGGGAAGTACAGTACTAGTTGGTTTCAGTAATGGACTCGAGATTGTGTCTGTTGATTTCTGTACAAAAGCTTGCTTCCTACAAATGTGCAAAATCTGACAACAATACATATTCTGTAAGCTAAATACAGAATAATTAAACATGAAAAGTATCATTTTAAATTCAAAACCTTAAACAATATCTATTCAACCCATTACTGTTTCTGTCAAGCATACACAACAATGAATTTTGTTGCATCTGCAGCTTTGACAACATGTCAATTTTACCCCACCCACTACGATTCTAAGATAAATGCTAAGTTTACTTGAGATGGCATACTTAGAATTACTCGATTTTATTTGGAACTATAGATGAGCATAACTGGTTGATCTTAAGCATAATTACCTTTGCTTTTTCTTCATATTTTGCACAAGAAACAATTGACATTAATGCCAACGTAACAAAAATTTGCCTGACAGCCATTTTTGTTGTTGTGTATTGTCTCTAACGTAAAGTAAAATATGGAGCTTATTATCATAAATTGGAAATAAAAGTCAATATTTGATAAAAATTATTACATAATTTTAGAAATGATATGGTTATTGATAATATATTCTAGAATATATCTTTTTATTTTTTTATTATTTATTTAGAGAATTGGGAAATCCAAAAGAGGATTTTGCGCTTCCGGTTTAGAATATTAATACGCCGTTGCATGTAAAAAAAATAATTATTTACGAATGAACAAATGATGAAGCTATTTTTTCGATAATTGTTTATTGTTTGATGATATTCATTATCGTGAACAGCAGGGAAATAAAATTGAAATTTTGTTAGAAATTGTTCTCAAGAAAGTAGTGCACGCGTATGATTTCTTATTAATATGTTGAAAGGCCCCTATTTCAAGATGAATGTTATATTTTAGCCATGTTGAGAGAAGCGTTGTATTCTGGTGAATCCCTGGACAAGGGAATAAAACTTGTTTCCATGAGTTAAGACTGAACACTTAAGTAGTGTTTCATAGGTACACATCATTCCGTAGTTGTCTTTACTTCGAGATATTCCAGCAAGACAGGCGGCAAAGTCCATCGCAGCAGCTTCAGCAGCAATTATTTTGTTTCAAACTCGAGCTTGGCCATGTGCAGTTCTAAAAATTGACAATAAGATGACAAAATGGACTTTCATTCCGCTGTAGAAACATTTGCAGAGGCATGGGTTGCAGCAAATTTTCATCCAGCTTCTGACAGACAGGTAATACAGGTGAAAATTGGTCATTATTTAAAACTACTTGTGTAACTGTAACTGTGTAAGTATATGCACAAATGTCACTTGGAGCCTGGTCACACATACACTCGTGACCAGGTGGGCTTCAGCCCATATATAATAATAATGTCCAATCACAAGTGACATTAGCCCCAGCCAGCAGTTGATAGTAGGGTCCAATACAACAGATAAGTTGGTTACACACTGAGAAAAGAAAAAGGGGAAATGGGCATTGCATGGTAAGGCAGGGCTCACACTGGCTCAAATAAAATAATAGCCAATATTTTCAACTTAAAAAAATAATAGCCAAAAGTTCAGCGGACTTTTCACGAATTAGCGATTAACAACATAAGCACTTGATTAAATAAACATTACATATAAAACTTTTTCAGTTTTATAACGTTTCTCAAATAAACTGATACATTTGTGTATATTGATAACTACCTTTTTTTAGAACCACAACTTTAATTGTTATTATAGAACAGAATAAAAACATTATAATTAGTATAATTACTGTATAACAATAATTTTAAAGATTCATTATAACTTTACATAATGTTGTTATCAGACAACTTCTTTTGTTTGTTCTAATCAAATTTTGTCGGCTATAACCACTGTCTATTTCCACATTTCACACAGAACTGGAGTAGATCTAGGTCATATTAGCCTGTAGAAATAACACAAGTTTGCAAACTCATTCAAGTAATGCAGCCTTTTTTCTGAATAATTTACTGAAAAATATCATCATCACCAATGTAATACAAATTTTCTGCCATAGTAGTAAAGATTTTTAAACAAAACATAGCTTATTTCACCTTTGAATAAATATCAAAATTATCGGTGTCGCGAAAATATGTGACAATCGGATTTTTCCTGTTTTCTGAAGAAATATTCACAATTTTGGTTGTTGTGCAAATAGTTGTTTGGAAGTTAATACTTTTTAAATATTTTACCATTGTTTTCCACTGGCGATTTAGTCAAGTAGCTTAAAACAAAAAAAATCAAAATTTACAATTACTTCAATTCACGGTAAATTTTGGGTAAGTCAATATCCAGTTTATCAATTTTAAAACGATTTTTGTGGCTAATTGACGGATATTTGATGGCTATTACAAATGCTGGACAATATCTTTAAAGTACTTATACAATTATACATCTCGCATGTATTTTATCACCTCGGGCAATATAGTAAACAGCACGTGACCGGTAAAAAGTTGACACTCAATTAAATGCACCCCGCTGGTGTTAATTGGGTCTACTGCATTCTTTATCGATTTTTACACCTTTTATAAACACTGTTGGAAGTAAAAAATAATCGCCAGATTTTGTAGCCAAAATGCAAAAATAATCGCCAATCTTATAAAATAATCGCAAATGGCGACTATGGCGACCGACAGCGTGAGCCCTGGTAAGGGTTGAGGTTATGCACCAGTCTAGTCCAACTAATTAATCTTTGTAGAATACATCAAGGTAAGTTTTGGATAGACAATCATTATGTCTTTTGCCAAGGCTAACCATGACCTGCATTTTTATGCAAGTTTTGTGGAGTAACAGCAAACAATGTTAGGAAGAAACAAGTCACATTACCTGACAGGTATATGTTTTTAATAAATTCCCAATATTTCATTGGTCAATTAAGAACTGAAGACAAATAATTCCAATTTCTTTCTCATTGATCAGCTTTTTATTCTACTAACTGAGGCATGACATGCATGAATGCAAACACTACTCACTAACTGCCTGTCATTTGCTAAAGCAGTTATTTGAATATATATCTTTAAATTGACTGAAGTATTTGCCAGTCTAAAAAAATCAGAGAAGGCTAAATTGGTCATATTTATTTTATTAAAAGTTATCACTGTGACTGAATTGATTTATTCACAGTGACATCATAATGTGTCCCACAAATGAAAGGTAAACAAGTTTAAAATAAACCACAGAAATTCATTTGATTTAGAGAGCTACTATTGAATGATTTGATTGCTAATGGTATCAAAATATGATTTTTTTAAAGATGTTTTCTGATTTTAAAGGGACTCCACTGAGGTTTTTTTGACATGATGGGACTGAAAATATTTTTCCAGATAAATGTACCATTTGATGTAGGTTAAGACCACTAATCGTTGTGCAAAATTTCAAATCATTTGCACACTTTGTTTATTCCAGAATAATTATTCAAATTGTAAAATAATGACCCAAAATGAAAAGCCTTTAAACGCTTTTCACTCAAATGGACCTAGAAAAGCATAAAAATACGATTTTCAATTTATTTCAAAGTATATTTCTTACCTATCTTACAAATATTTCTGTTAAAAGTTCCCCAGCTCATTCATGTAAGAAAGCCTTGCCCCTTAATTGGTAAATTTGGCCTTAAACTTTCTTAAGGGGAAAAAAATTGGATGATGCAGTTTTATTTATTTTAGATATTTTGTCTAGCTAAATTTTTCATCATAATATAGAATATAAAGTAATGAAAATTCATTATAATTATTATAAATAAAACATCAAAATTTCTTAACGTCCCTTAAAGTCTCTTTAATGTCTGTTAAGTTTATCCATCTTCCCTATATTATATAATTTGATATTTCTAGAACTCTTTTACATAATGTATCAGAGGCCTTTTCTCAATTGAAATCTTGTAGATTTCCCAAAAATCTTAAAAGTGACATTATACTCATTTTTCTGTTGAATGAGATATATATCTCAAAAGATTGATTATATTAATGGAGATTGACCAATATTTGATACATGTAATTAGAAGTGTTTAAGATAAAATATAAAAACTGCCTGCAATAGAAAAATGACTGTCCCACTCTTTTTATCATCTGAGCATAATCCATACATTCTGAAAGATATTTATAGAATTTTTCATGTGCTACTGCTACATGGTTTATTTGAATATTCATTAAAAGTAGAATGCGAATATGGAAAAAAATACGGTAAAATGTAAAACCTATTTTGACTTTTACCAGACAGTTCTGTTCTCTCAACATTGACTCTATGATGGGCATAATGTAGCTATAACTTACAAAGTATATATAGATATACTTAAACTCTTGATATCTGTTGGGTTTTAAGTCAAACAACTACTGTAGTATAAGTTGTGAAGGAAGCCTTCTAGTGCTTTATTGTGCAATTTTTCAAGCACAAACATGAGCATCAGAGTAGAACATGCATGATTCTACCAACATTTCTATATGGTAGTTAGATAGCTTTCTCACAGGAATGAATCTAAAGTCACAGCAATGAGGGTGCTATTGATTATGACCCCTATAACTCTTGAATGTTAACAACACCAGGTCTTTCAATGATCAGTGTTAAATCTGGTCAAACAATAGGAATGGCCAGTCCAGTCTACAATTTTTGTCTGGTAATAATTAATATTATATTATATAGATGGTTCCTGATTTTTACAATGTTTACCTCCCTTACTTAAAGTGGCAGTCAATTTGGGGGTCAGTATTCTATATAATATAATTGACACAATATGAAAAAATCAATATAATCACCTGATTTACGTAAATTGTCAAATTTATTTATACATAATATTGATATATGATGCAAAATATTATTATAGCACCAATATGTAAAATATTTTTATTAGTTTTCATGAAGATTATAGAGTTACAAGGGTTTTTATATTATCTTACTGGGAATGACCCCCAAATGGCATCCAGGGGAGGTAATAAGTAATCCATTGTGATGGTTTGATTCTAAGTATAAAAAATGTTTTGTTTTTCAATAAGAACAATTTGCGAGTTTCTTGATCTTGTTCCGTGAACTAGAACAATAAGTACCATACCTTGGTGAATTAGAAAAGTTGCATGTGTGTAAATTTAGAACAATAGGCAGTTTTTGGAACTAAATCTATGGTAAGGGAACTATATGATTGGCAGAATTATGGAAAAATGGCCAAATTAATGGCTGTTTTGTTGATTTACAGTTGAACTTGAAGCCATATTTGGAATTTCATGGTTTTGCAGTAACTTTACTACAAGAACAATCTGACTTAAAACATTACATATTGTTTGAATATTGGTTAAATTGAGGTTGCCTATGTAAGCTAACTAAGTAACACTTCTGTTAACAGTTGTTATATCAACAAGAGGAGTTATAAACAATGATTTGTAAAGGCATTGTTTAAAGCCAGCATGCGAGATCTAGCTCTGGACTTGTTTTACCAGTATAACACCACAATCGTGGAATTAGCGATTGGCTTTAATCTCAGAGACACTTCTTATTAAGAGATATGTCAATTTTCTAGCCGAGTCACTCAGTTAATCTTCGTATTGGAAAATAGATTAACGAAACTAAGTACGCCTTTAAGGTTTCATTTTTCCTCCAATAGATTGTAAATAGTATCCGAAAGTTTCCATGGAAATGGTAAGATATGCTCTAAGCATGGCATACTCCTGCTATTGATTAATCCAGAATTAATACTGGTAATCCTAATACGGAATAATCTCGTGATGACATCAGACGAATCTGTGGTTTTATGGAATTGGTGAGTTATCAAGTTACATTTAACGTTAACTTTTCTGGGAAATGGGTTTTTTTAAATTTTTTTTTTTTTAATCCACTCTGTTAGATAAGGTTAATTTGTTAAAAGTATGAGTATTAAAAAGGCTCTGAGAAAGAAAAGATTTAAATTTTTTTATGTGATTTTGAAATTTCCCAGAAATCAATGAAGTTTGTTGTTTTTATCTATGCACTCTGCATTAGTTAGTTTTGTTTTTATAAAAAGTTTTGTTTTTATAAAAGACTTGTCAAAGACCTATATCATGGATAATTTTGTATGCAAAGTTTTGCAATGAATTAAAATTT
>NW_026862620.1:0-38592 GCF_026571515.1 Ruditapes philippinarum
GTATGAAATGTCTCATCATAACAGAAATGAAGTTTATTTTTGACCTTATCCTTCTACTTAAATGTCATAGTATATATTATGAGAGATAAGAAAAGTAAATTTAGTGTGGTCATAACTCTCACATAGTGATTAGATGTCTTAAATGGTGGAATGGTTTTAACATTATACTCTATTGAATAAAACAAGAAAACGACAAAGATTTTAGTAAGAAATTGCGAGCACATTCAAATCTTAGAGTACATTGATTAATGGAAAGTTTCAAGAAGCTTACTGTACTCTTACCCAGCTTAACATCTCAAATAACATTTTCTCTTTAATCTGGACAGAACCAATTACCATAATTATGGAAAAGTATAAAAAAATATAAACTGGCTGAATAGCCAACAGTACAGGCCATGACGGAAAAGTTGACTTACCTTTGTCTGCACTGTTGGCTCGCATGGGTTGAATCAGTTGCCGCTAGCGTGCTACGGGTTATGGGTCCTGGATTTCGCTTATTATTTTCTTCTTTTTTTCTGTTGAGTTCCGACAACGTATGAGTATGAAACATATTTATGTTAAAGTGCACTTATTCTCATTTTTCAAGTTTCATTGACATTTGTTAAAATTATCTTTAGATGTGTCAAAATGTTACATGCGTTATACAGTAAACTGTACTGTGTATAAAATAAAAGCAATATATGGTGCTTAAAATTACAAGTTATCGAATTAAAAACCATGCAACAGATATACGTAATACGTTGAAAACGAAAAAAACAACAACAACAAAACAACAGCAACAACAACATAAAATATCTGGTATCATCACACACAATCATTTGTTAAATTATTTACATGTAATGTTCATACTATACGCTTTAAAACATTATTTTCGTTTAAAACATACTCAATGCGATTTGTGTTAAGCCTTTCAACATGAGAAATCTCTATATTTATGATACAAATGTACATGTAACAAACAACAACAAGACACCAAAGGTTTGTATAGACCAATCGTTAATGCGGCTAATAATTATACCAGATCAGGAATGATTAAAAGTTCAAAATACTGTCTAACGCATTGTGTAAATTGAGGACACGGCAACTGCAATCATCAAGTACACATTTATCTGTTATAGAAGAAAAAACGCATTCAGGACAGGAATGTTAATCGTAAATCTAAATTTTATCTGAAATTGTCATACACAAGGGATATAATAATGTTTACAAATCAGCAGAATTCTTGTAGGGGACACCTGATGCGGTGTCATTAGATGTATCATAGATACAGAGAGTAAAGATTCACGGCAATCGGAAAGTGTTCATTTATTCAAAGCTTCTTATTATTGTCTCAAACGTAAACTTGATACGTTGTCTTCCAGTAAAATTAATTCTGCTTAAACGAATAACTATGTGCAAGAAGACCTTTCCTGTATGAAATAATTATGTAATACTAAAAAGGAAGTCCAATTATGATTAAACAGGATAATATGTTGTGCGTCAAAAACTTTCTATTGTGTGAGTTTCAGAAATTAGTTTTATGTATCAGTTTCAAAAATGTCGCTGAATATAACAGACATGTAGAGGCGCATGTAAGAGTACAACCTTCAACCTCTGACTACGATAGCATTTGCATTGTGCGTCAACAGAGGCCCTATGGCGATGTAGGATACAATACTGCGCTGTTATGGCATCCTTACTACCAACTTACTGCCGTTCAAGCTCATTCTTCTGGCTATATTTGTTCTATGTAAAAGTATAATCGTTTACGTAAACTAAAAATCGGACTATTCTCAAAATATGTTTATTAGTAAAAGCGAAATAATCTTAGAACAACATTTTATTCACTTCAAACAGAGTAGTCTTTCATAACCCATAATGAAAATGAAATCAAAAAATATTGTAATGATCGCATTTATTTATTACATCAGTTTATGTATAAAAGAAGAATATAAACAATGCTATTCTGAATGAATACGTAGACTGCATTGTATGTGTCCGTGTATGTGTATTTATCAAATACTCGTCATCGTTTTGCTTCCCTAGATCGCATTATTCCGCATTACGAGTTACCCAATAACAGATCTTTTATATTGATAAAAGTATATTTCATCAAGACAGCTGTTAGTTCATTGATAAACTATCATGTTAAACACCAGGTAGTGAAATACAATACACATGTATAATTTAATTAAATTATCAAACAGCCTAATTCATAGGCGTTAAAATCAATGTCTCACTTTTCAACAGGTCCGACAAGACAATTATAACTAGTGTGGAAACCAATATCCTTGAATAAAATCAGATTTGAGATATAACATCTCTCTTTGTAGGTAGAACCAAATCGCGGTCACTTAAACCAAATATGGAACATATGTGACATTGATATACTAGATAATCGAAATGTATTGTCTCTTTTTAGGTAAAAAATCGAAGAGGACGCAATCCAAATTTGGAACATACTTAAAATTGATGAATATGCTACATGATCGAAGTGTACTGTCAAGTTGTTATACACATAAAGAATCAAACGGATAATAAACAGACACATTCGTATTATTTTCGTATAATGGTGGTATTTTACATGGTTTTTGACTAATAGAATTTTCTCCTCACATAATTTAGAGACTTTTTGATTTATCTTTATTGTTAACAATAAGGAGTCATAAAGGAGTCATATATAATATTTTGTTGCAAGCTGTTAAATATAAAACATCTGCTGTCAGCATACACCATCCCTGGAAACACAAAGATACATTTTAAATTGTAATGTATGATTTATTATTCTATGGTACTTTTGAACTTTAATAAGAAATGCTTATGAACGAAGTTCTCACATAAAGGTTGCAAAAACTAACTTTTTTCTCCGTTTTGAAAAGAAAATGGTTTGTAAGGTTATATAAATGTTGTTTTTTTTTCCACAGAAATATGGCAATGCTTTTTCTTGATAAAATGGCGTTAGACAATCTTACTATAGTAGGACTATCTTAATTACGTTGTAAGATATCTGAAGCCAACTACATTGTGCGTATTTCCCATTTTTACATCAAAATTATGACGACAGTTTTTTTTATTTATTGTACACTCATCTGACAGTCTGACAGTTTGATGAGATTAATTTTTCAATTTTGATAATGTGCTACATAACAATATATTTCATAAATTACAAATTAAGTCTTTAATAATAATACATAGTAAGTACAATGTACTCGTATCCAAGGTCAGGTACAGTATAGTGAAGTTCCCTTTGGAATATTAACCCAAATCTGTCGATTTTATCTATATGAAAACAATTCATTAAAAAATGTCAGCCGACCATTATGTTAACAGCGCAGTTGGCAAACACACTTCAGCATGTTCAAACCACCAGAAAAAAACTCAAAATAATTCTTCTAATTGTTGTAACACTGTTAAAAGACGTTCTTAGGAAAATAGAAGGCAAAGACAAAAATAATCCTGCAAACATGTTAATTGATAAAAAACTGTTTTTTTTCTATTGGTTTTTCTTCTAAGCAACAAAACATTTGAAGATACCTTATCTATGATACGTAAGTCTTGGAACAGTTTTACATGTAAAAACTTCTCTCAAATAACGTGTGCCAGAAAACTGTTACATCTACATAGTTGGCATATTAAAGGTAGGTATTTCAGTGTATATTTTCCAGCAAGAAATTTCGCTAGACATTTGCATTGTCATATTAAACATATTAAGAAATTGAACAGTCTACACGGATTTGTTCGGACAATATTGAACATTTCTTATCAATTGCAACAACTGGACAACACGTCATTTATTGTATATTAATTTATATGATGGAATAGGACTGCATTCTTTTGTGCGAAACCATAATCTTCCTAAATTTGGTAGACTATTATTTATTTTAATTGATTATTTTTCTGACGATACAAAGAATTTTGGTACTTAAACATTACAATCAGTTGCAATGGTATGAGATGCTTTTTTGTATCTCTCTGAGAAAAAAATCATGCGTATTTTAGGTTTGTATATTGTCAGTGTTTGGAACAAAAATAGGAAAGATTGATTATAGGGAAGGAGCAGTCTTGTTTACTAGGCAACTGATAATCTTTGTTATTACGGTTTTAGAGACTTGGGAATATAATGCATGTATGACAAAGAAAAAAACAACAACAAAAAATAAACAACAACAACAACAAAAAACAAAACAAGAGCTTTCACGCAAGTGAGGAATGCCCCAGAAAAGGTTTCTTAAGCATGCAGGTATTAAGAAAACAAAAGAGAATGAAAGTGACTAATTGCCTAATATTGTTCTTGTGAAATGAAGTGTTATTTACAGCAAAATTAACACCTTGGGACAAGGGTCTTGGATGCGACACATTATCTTGATGTGGTAGACATTTATGCCAAGATCTTTTAAAATCCTTCAATGTATGTCAATGTTGCAGTTTGGAAACTAATGTGTACCTTCAAACACCTCTAGAGTGACCTTGATCTTGGGAGGAAGAAACATAGGTCTTACACAGAACACATCATCTTGATTTGGTAGACATTCGTGCTTAGTTATTTTAAAAGTCTTCAATGCATGACAAAGTTATAGTCCGGACAAGAATGTGTGTACCTTTCATCTCTAATTGTGATAGCATGAACTTTAAAATATAAGTGTGACCTTGTCCTTTGAAGAAGTGACGTGGTCTTAGTTGCAACACAATATTGGTATGTGATAGACATTTGTTATTTCAAAATCCCTCAATGCAGGACAAATTTACAGTCTGGGCATGATTGTTGTGTAAGTGGGGTCGCACGGACAGACAGACGGACATGAACATTAGCCGCGACACATCTTCTTGATGTGGTAGACATTTGTGCCAGGTTATTTTAAACTCCTTCCATGCATGACAAAGTTACAGTCCGGACATAAAAGTGTATCTTTAAACTTTTCTCGAGAGAATAAGTACATTCAAACTAGAAGTATGGCATTGGCCGTGGAGAAAGGAAAATTGGCTTGAACGCGACAGGTCTAGTAATTTTAAAATCCTTCAATGCATGACAAAGTTACAGTCCAGAACCAAATGTGTGTACCTAAATACTCTAATTGTGATAAAGTGAAAATGGTAAACCTTTGACCTTTGAGGAAGGGGCGTGATTCTTAAACGCGACACATCGTCTTGATGTGGTAGAGCTTTTTGCCAAGTTATTCTTAAATCCTTTGGTTCTTGTCAAAGTTAAAGCCCGGAGACGATTGTGTGTACCTGTTAACTCTAATTGTGATAATGTGAAAATTCAAAATGTTTGTGTGACCTTTATCTTTGAGGTAGGGACGTAATTCTTAGACTCGACACATTCTCTTGATGTGGTAGACATTAATGCCTAGTTATTTTAAAATCATTCGATGCATGACAAAGTTACAGTCCGGACACGAATGTGTACCTATTAGCTCTAAATGTGATAATAATAAACTTCAAATGTTAGTAAGACCTTGACCTTTGGGGCAGGGACTTGGTTCTTAGACAATACACATCGTCTTGATGTGGTTGACATTTGTGCCAAGCTATTTCAAAATCCCTCAATGTATAACAAAGTTACAGTCCGGACACGAATGAAGTGGGGACGCACAGACGGACAGACAGAC
Organism: Ruditapes philippinarum; assembly: GCF_026571515.1. Taxonomy (NCBI): domain Eukaryota; kingdom Metazoa; phylum Mollusca; class Bivalvia; order Venerida; family Veneridae; genus Ruditapes; species Ruditapes philippinarum. The sequence goes on from NW_026862620.1 coordinate 5,589, forward strand.
AGACGGACGGTGCGATTTTAATATGCCGCCTTTCCGGGCCATAAAAATTAAACATATCTTAATATCTTTACAATGAAACAAAACATATAACTTATAAATAATGCAACTGAAATCAATTAAAATCTTATTTATGATTGTTTATTTTAACAATTGTAATTGCAACTATAAAATAACGATCAGAGAATGTCCGTCCATAAAATGAAATACATATTTCGAATGCAGAATAAGTTCACAATTATATAGCTTGAATAGTTGTTCCTTTTATATTTATCACATGACATCTGTAAACATTAAAAATGTCTGTCTTACTTTGGTGAAAAGTTTGAAAGGTAGATATACGAGAACATACTCTTGGTAAACATTATGATATGACTAAAACATAATGTTTCCTTATTATGGCGTGATGCTTAACAGTATAATCGAACAATGTAAAAAATATTTCGCTTGTAAAACGTAATTCAGACACTCAATTTTGTTCTGAAAATTAGAACTAATAGTAAGCAGAAATATAGTTCATTAAATGTCCAGACCACAAAAGCCAAATGAGATTCTTTAAATTCTTTTTTACATTAGACATTAACGAATGTTTTCGGCCATTATGTCTACCAAAGTGTTTCTGATATCATTTTTATGTATTAGCTTAATTATTTTTACGGAGGAAGGCCATTTGTAAGTGTCATATTAATAGATAAACTTCATGATATGAAAGACTATAAAGCTAATTACAGTATATCTGATATTTTTGACAGTGAATATTTTTCATATCAATAGTTATCAGAAATCCATCAAAGATCCTAATTAGATAAATCTGATTCAACGGAAGTAAATATGGGCCGTCAACATTTGTTCAGCTCTTTTGTGATTTGTTTTACTTTATGACTTTATATCATAACGAGATAAAAATTAAAGCTCAGTTGTAGGCCAGTTGTCTATAACTCATTATCCTGCAATCGAGTATTTTTTAAAAACATCTTTTTCTAAAAAAAACTAACCAGTGTGTCTTTATAAAACGTTATTACATATTTTCTGCAACAACCTCAGTCAACATATTTCATATTCTTTATAAATCTATTAGATTTGGATTTATCACCACTGCAGTTGAATGTAAGAATATCGTAAACATCTGGATATCGAGGAATTTAAACGTGCTTCTAATATCAAAAGAGATTAAAAAAAACAAACAGAAAACACACAACAAAAAACCAAACACACACAAAAAAAACAACAACAATAAAAACAACAACAAAAAAACTCGTCAGTTTTTTTTATTATTGATAATCACTTGGTGTACTTTATTAAAACAAGCACTTCTGATTGCTATAATGATAAATTTTGCATATAATGAACAAGAAAAATTTAGAAATATGAAACATTTGATTACTGGTAATACGATTCATATAGTGTGTGCTTTTTAATCAAGATATACTTATATTCTTAACATCACAATTGTAAGTCGTATAAGTCGTAAAGAGTGATCCCAATACATTCTATGTATCCACACTAAAGTTGGCAGAGCATCTTACAAGTAACTTATAAGATAAATAAATGAGCCGCGTCACGACAAAACCAACATAGTGCGTTTGCAACCAGCATGGATCCAGACCAGCCGGCGCATCCGCGCAGTCTGATCAGGGTCCATGCTGTTCGCTTACCAACCCTATTGCAAGTAGAGAAACTGATAGCAAACAGCATGGATCCTGATCAGACTGCGCGGATGCACAGGCTGGTCTGGATCCATGCTGGTCGCAAACGCACTAGGTTGGTTTTGACGCGGCTCAAATATAGTGTGGATGAATACTGTCAGGATATGTGGTCGTTATTTTATCCTATTTCAGTATTGAATATTTTCAATTATATTAATATTAAAATTGTTTTAACACGTAGGTACGAGGCACCAATGTCCAAAATTATCTTAATATTTCATTTCAAACTTTGTTTTCCATTACAGAAATAACTGATTATCATATAAGCAAAGGGCCCATGCTATCTTTCAGGGAAGAGACAACATTTTAAAGAAATGTAATGCTTGGAAATTAAACATATCTTAATGGCTATTATTGATAAAGTTCACCGTCAATATTATTAGGCTGGATAAGAGTTAAATTAATATTTCTTTATTCTGATATAATTAAAAAGATTAAAAAAGAGCACAAGTGTTTCTTTTGAGTTATTATCCTAATTATTCTAACTATTTTTAGACATTTGTTATTTTAGTGTTGTTTTTCTGCGTATAATCAAAAATTTGCTTTGTCAAACTTTGTGAATTAATAATTGGTAGTTTGTAATAATTCAGAGAAAATGTTCAAATTTCTTTCGATACGGTGAAGATGTGTGACATAGATATATTTTTTATCATTTTTATTTCAGGTTTAATTTTATATACTGTATTAAGACAAATAATGTAAGAAATAATATCTATCTAACTGAAAATGATCACAATTTCGGAATGTAAGGGAAAAAGAAGTATATTTGAATATTTAAGTCATTCGTTTCTTAACTACTCGTCAGGACTTTAACAGAACATATATCTTATTAGTAAATTGTCTTTTTGTCTGGCCGTATAAAGACGGTTATTACTATAGAGATAACGTTATGATGAAAAATGCTTGCTTCGGAGATATTACAAATGTATTTCATATACTGAATTATAACTTTATAACTTTTATAGAAGTGTTCGACTTTCGCATCATTAAAACTTACTTCAAAATACAAGTATAAAGATATAGTGTTTAGAACAATTTTCTTTGGCTGAGACCTTGTCACTCATTGTATCATATTTCCATTGCCCTACGGAGACTTTTGAATGTTAACGTTCCAATCAAGCAATCTCATAAAATACTAACAAAAGTCAAAGTACATAGATCTTTATTTGACTGTGACAGTGGGGGGATATAATATCATCATATATACACAGACACAGGTAACAGTCGTTCATCAATATTGTTTTTGAACATGTAAAAATGTGATAAACAAGATCAACAAGGAAATGCGGTGTTCAACGAACGCAACCCCCACACGACCCGGCAACAAGAACCAGTGAACAGTAACCATTCACTGAATACGGACATGCTGGATTTTATGTTTCAAATGTATAAAGCATATTAATGTAGTCTTTGTTTGAAAATCTGATCATTACAAATTGCTTTAGATATCAAAATCCTTTAACAGGTGAGAGGTTGTCTTTGTAACATCAGGGGTGAAAACCACCTAACCTGTTGGAGATGTGAGATACATAGACACACCAGTAATTTGAACTCATTTAGTCGCCTCTTATGGGTAAACGGTGGATGCCATTCTGATGCCTCGACTTTTAAAGACAAAACTTATTAATCTAGGTAGCTAGACAGCTTTCCCACATAAAAAAAATCCAAAGTCTGATGAGATTTTAACCCACAGCGGTAAGGGGCAAGATATTTGAAGTCTTCCTGCACACGTTAAGTGGGAAATTCGCCATTACCTCTACTCTGTTTGTGCGACGTAAATCCAAACTCAATATATGTAAGAACAATAACATAACATAATTATTTCGATTTAAACAGCAACAATCTATTTGCATGGATCAGCAAAGAGGCAAAACAAGGGTGTAAAACATGTAAGATGTAGATATGTGCCCAGATGTTAATTAAGGTACATGTATCTGTTTTTTATTCTTATTTATTGCTGTATTAAATACTAGTAGGTCAAAATAACATATGTGAAAACATGTGTTATTAACTTTTAAGTTTCTTTTTAAATTAATCTTAAGGATTGAAACACTTCGAATTTGTCGGAATAACAATTATGACAAACACAATACTATCCATACATAATATGGAACATTAAATACTGTATGCAATGAAAGATATGTTTGCTTAATATCTGGAATATATTTTGTATATTTACTCTGTTATTCTCTAATATTCGAATAAGCACGAAAGAAAATAAAAAAATGGAGGGAAAATAAATGCATACAAATACAATACACCCACATGATTCATCATTAAAATTTACATTTGTTGAAGATTTTCTTCTTACGCGATCAATTAAAACCACCCCTTATAAAAAAAATATTACAAAAAAAATCGAATATCATTTCCTACTTATGATTTTATTTGAAAAGCTAACAAAATACCAAAATACACGTTACTTGTTACTTCAACGAAAACACGACAGAAACACTTTAGTTAGTCAGGCAGTAGAGCAATGCTATAATAATTATTAAATGCTAGTTTCGAGATTTACAATAATTTCAATAATTTATTTAGTACACGCGTAATCTAAGCCATGTTATTTCTTTCTAGAAATATACATTTGCCTAGATACTCACAAGAATATGTCAAATTAGAAAACTCTGAAACAATTGCTTTGCAGGTTAATGTGTCACATGATCTTGGTAACATTAAGAAGTATTTGTGTGATTTATTGTATGTTGTATATGATGTTTTTTTACAGAAAGTAAACCATTTCTGGATCAACCGAAATTGATGGAACAAGAGCTGGCTACAGTGCGTATAAACCAAACAGAATATTACAATGTGTCTGAAATAATATCCGATGATATTTAAATAATTATGCCATTCATTTTGTTAACAGTTTGTCAAAATTTAGACATTATTTTTCGTTTGTAGATCGTCTATTTGTCTTTCCAAATCATGATGCAAATTGGAAATCCCAGATATGCACTATGTTTGTCTCAGATACTGAAACTGAATTTTAATAGACACATTTTGAATAACTGTCTGACTTAAAATAATGGTGATCGAGTGAATTTATGCAATAAATGTATACAGAAAAGATACATATTGACATTATAAATATATTCTCATTTCCTTTATAGACAAATATATATATAATGTAGTTATAATTGATTAAACATTTGCAGAGATATATTGTTGCATAAATACAGAGAGTGCATGATCTAAGAAAATAAATGATTTTATAAGATTGAAAATTGATATCACAGATAAATGTTCAGGTGCCATAACATTCCATTATTTGAAAACAATCTAGAGAATGTCCAGTATAGCTTAAAGATTACAATCCATTTATTATCGCAACAATTAAGTGTCCTCAATCATCACGACATGTAGGTATCGGGGACACATCTGCAAAAAATATTACCTCATGAAACAAATAAATATTAAAACAAACCCTCAATACTAAACACATTTTTCTTCATGTTTTGTACTAAATGACCTTGTCTATGTTGCCGTTGTTGCAATGATAGTACATTTGTCCGTTATAGCATCTATGATTTTCCGAAAGGGATTCTCATTCATGTGTGATTTAAACTTAATTTCTGAAATATATTTAATTAAAAAATGTAGATGGTTTCAATTTTGCCGATTATTTAATCACTTATTTTCTGTTGAACTGCGATCTTTAATTAGCGAATAGTGCGGTACGTTGCGCCACTACTTTGTGAATCTTTATATTTCGTGTCACGACAATTCTAAAAGTAACAGTATGTAAGACAATTTAGATATGGTTTAATACAACAATTTACATTCAAAGACAAAATTTGTTAATATCCGTTTAACTTCTTAAAATAATGAAATACTTGCTTAAAAGGGGCAAAATTTATTTGACAGAAAAATAACATTATTTTGAACAAAGCACATTTAATCTCGAGCTTTTTTCCTGTTTTTTTTTTCTGTTTGTGTTTTTTTTTGTGTGAAAGAGTTTAAATAGCTCTTATTCATGACAAATAAAGACCATTACCGATCGTGTTTTGTTTTTTCTTTGAACATCGGTTGTAGTTAAGATAACAGATCACTAAAATGGAGGCTTCAAAAGAAAAAAATATAGCAATTTGTAAACTTAATTAATACATGTTTAAACTACTCTGATTGGCCGAGAGAAAACAGCTGTGGTCTAATACAATGTTATACATATATTGAAATATAGATTACATTAATTAACTATACACATGTTTATTTAACTTGGTGATGAAAAGCGGCCGTCAGTTTTTTTCTACAAGCTAAATATATTATATTTCAATCGTTTGATATAATTGTCAGTTCAACAGAATTATGGTGGAAATAAAATTTATACACTATATTAAAAAGTGTATTTCTATAATACGAGAATACTGATGTATGATTTTAAAGCATTTAATAACATGGCTATACAAAGCATAGTTGGTTTAATATTGACTTTGTATCGCGTGGTCGTCTTTATGCTAAAGCATACGATTGCTCAAATATCTGTGAGAGCCTTGACGGGAGTGGCGATACTGATACTAAGTGATGTCAAACGTTTGATACAATTTCTATCAATTTATTGTAATAAATGCCCAACCTTGAAACGTATTTGATATCATTGCATTTCTTATGTCCTGTTTACGTCATCATTACTTTTCATTCATCTCATAAAGTTGACAAGTATTTCCTGAAGGTTATTGCAATTTATTGACTGCACCTGTAGTAACTATCCAATTTATATTATATCTGAAAAAAAAAACACAACAAAACAACATCTGATATACATGCGTTCGAGAAATGGCGTCAAATTTAAATGAACCAATAAATCAAGGTATTGTATAACAGTAAAAAAGACATCGGGTAAAGACACTACTCGATTTGCAGTATCTGAACAAATTATTAACATTAAATAAGATTGTGCAAAAAGGTCATTATAAATGACTTTTTTGAACAAACATGATTTTGATTTATACATAACTGATGTTGTTTTATTAAACGAAAGCGGAAAAAGTAAGTATTCAGTTTTGAGATCATGGCTGTATTTATTTCATTATGATAACAAGATAATTTGTACGAAGTTTCTATTGTACTATTTTGAAATAGCATTAGAAAGTGTTTGCTTTATATTTAGTTTTTTTATACTAAACATTGTCGTTAAGTAAGTCCAAAGATTTCAAGTGGGAATTCTGTACGCGAAACAAGTTGTTTGCGGACTACATTCATTTTCAATGCCTTGTTGTACGTACTTATTTTAAATTTCTGATAGTGATAATATGTAGGAAAGCTTTTTTTCACACGCTTTGTGTTCCATAATTCAAACAATAGTATAGTTATCTTCATCTTTTATTCTGTATCAGAACGTCCCGATATTACTGAAAGGCGGCTAAGGTTATCATTTGATTAATCAAACATATCAATTGTACTTGTGTTTGATGGCAAACATTTTCCCTTTGACATTATAGTCGTAATGAGTTATAGAAAGGTTGACTTTGGGATTTATAACGCTATAATTCATTAAATAATATTAAATATATAGGTCAGCGATCCATCGCCATTGTGTAAGAAAATCGTCTATTTATTGACATGCTCATACTTATTAGGTTTGGAGCTTCCTTGCGTTTTTTAGTTAAAAGTAATAACATAAGTTGTACATATATACATGTACTATATTGTACCATGTTTTTGACACCTTTTAACACTTTTTTCATTTCAGTTTTGATTAATCTTCAATCATAGGTACTTGGATTTACGAGCCAATAAAGTATTCGAAAAGTCATCCATAGTTGTAAAAGGTAACTTGCGCAATAAAGTTAGTCTCCTTTTTACCGTTGACTCGTGAACAGACTCAATCAATCAGAGTCTGCAACATTTCAATTTTGCCGCTTTGGACCTTTTAGGGGATTCTACTTCTCTCTGTTAATAGATATTTTTGAAACACAGTGTCTTCAAATAAGCATTTATTCTTACTTCAGATAATATTGCTGTAATTATGTCAGAAACGGCTGACGTCAAAATCAATTAAGGTTGAAATTATATACATGTACTACAAACAGCTAATAAATGCTGCTGAAAAGATATGTTGAAAACCAAAGCAGTAACTTGAGACACAACAAACATTCATTTTTTCTCTCTTTTTTGCCCTGTCTGACATAGTTATAGTAATTTACAAGTCTTTACTCAAGACAAAAAGCAACACTCAAATACAAATAAAATAATATCTTATAGCACAAACTCGCCTTACTGTCGTGCAATATTAAGCAAACATTTCAAATGTCGTTATAAAATATTGAAATATTTACCCTTATTCTACTTAGCAAGCTGATATACCTGTACCAATCTAGAACTATTTTATTACATTCAAGATGTTTTGGATATGGAATCCTACTACACACTTTCACCTCTGGCAACAACAAATGGGACTGTCTCCTCTACAACCAGCATTGCAATTTTTCCCAAATTATTACATCTTCAGCAATTTATCAAAGGAGCAAATCAAAGGTAAGGGTATATCAGAATGGAAACGTAAAAAAGATGAATACTAGTAATCTGTCAATAAGATCGAAACGTTTATCCTCATTCAAAGTTTTACCAGATTTTTATAATATTGGTCTATGCGATGAATAGATCAAACAATGTTCTTTAATAGAAATGCCAAGATGTGCTTTATTTTACAACTTGAAAAAGATACATATCCTGGCAAAAACGAATTTACGCAAATGACAATAATTATTATCGTTGTTCTTATCTCAAAGATTTATGTATACGTATTGTCGTACAAATGGCTTTTTGTCATGACAAAAAGCATTACTTTTCACCACAAGTGATTCTTTTTTGCTTTTACTGTTTTTATATTCCTTTATAAAATTAATGAATACTTTACTGATAGCATGTTATTTGCTTATAGACACGGAATACTAAAGGTATTTTACCTTTTATTGGTAGTGTAACATTTCCAACCAGCTTATCTTTATAATTAAAAGTTCCGTTCATGATATCAAAATAGTTTAATTGTCTAATCTCTATACGAAGCATATGATGGCTTAAATGTGTGTGAGAGCCCTGGTGAGATGGTCGAGTATTTAAACTGATGTTATCGAATAATTTGATATGATTTCGTTCAAATTATTGTTACATAGCCCAACCTTGAGACGTATTCCATGTCATTACATTTTTCGTGTCCTGCTTATTACATCATCTATATTTTTTTACTCCTCATAAAGATGGCAAACATTTCCTGAAGGTTACTGCAATCAATTGACTGCACCTGTAGCACGTATCGCATTGATATTAATCCTGAAAATACATGTGATAAATATGCTTCTGTAAAATGGCAGCTAAGGTGACCATTTGATTAACCAAACATATCGATTGTATTTTGTTTGTTGGCAAATATTTCCCTTTGACATTTTAGTCGTAATGAGTTATCGAAAAGTTATAATTATTAGCTTTTACGAAATAGAATCAAAAGTGTTTTCGTCCCGCGACCCCGCCGTTTTAACTTGTTAATTCTCGACTTTTTGCTTGGCGGGGTCGCGGGGCGAAAACACGAATGGCACAAATCAGCCACCATATTAACCCGCTTAAGTATCTTGAGCTTCCATAATAGATCCAAATGTTGTAAAAACAATGCGGAGGTTAGAAAACATGTTGGCCCTTTCAACCAGGTTACCGTTATAACAAATATGTACGCCCATCCTTTGTAAAAATCATAAACTTTATTTTAATAGTGTTGAATAATCTAATAACATATCTTACTTGATTACAGGTCAATTCTATTGCAAAGTACCATATCATTCTGCATACAATATATGAACTATCTTTACATATTTACTTCTATTCCAGCAACGTCATTTTTCACATACATATCTTGAGTTCTATGTCTTACAAGAAAAAAAAAGAAATATACAATAAATATAAAACAAACAAAAAAAACACACACACAAAACCGTTTTCCCCGTTTTGATAAAAATTGACTTGCAAGAGTACATCAATTTTTTTTTCGACAGAAGTATGGCAATGCTTTTTCTTGATGAAAATTTCATTAGACAATCTTACTAAACTAGGTCTATCTTAATTACGTTGTAAGATATCTGAAGCCAAATACGTATTTCCCATTAATTATATCAAAATTTTGACGACTGTTTTGTTTTATTTATTGTCCACGTGGTGATCTGACAGTCCGACAGTGATGCGATTTAACTATTTCTACTTTGTTAATTTGCCACACACCGATATAATACATACATTACACAATTAAGTCTTTTATAATAATGCATACTAAGTTCAATGTACCTTTATCCATGGTTACGTACGGTATAGTATAGTAAAGTACCCGTTGGAATATTAACCCAAATCTGTTAGGATATGAAAACAATTTATAAAAAAATGTCGGCCTACAATTTATGTTAACAGCGCAGTTGGCAAACTCAATTCAGCATGTTCTAAACATCAGAAAAACTCAACATGATTCTTCTAGTTAGATAATTGTTGTTACACTGTTAAAAGAGGTTCTTAGAAAAATAGAAGGCAAGGAAACAATAATCAAATGTTTTTCTTCTTAGATACCTTATCTATGATAAGTCTTGGATCAGTTTTACATGCAAAAACTCTTAAATAACAAATAACTGTTGCCAGAAATCTGTTACATCTACATAGTTGGCATGTTAAAAGCAGGTCTCTAAGTATACATTTTCTCTCAAGGAGTTTTCTCTAGACATTTGCATTGTTATAGTAAATATTTTTAAAAATTGAACAGTCTAATGAACATTATAATGCATGTATGACAAAAAAAACAACAACAAAAAACAAAACAAAAAATACTACATTTGCTGTTAAGTTAAATAGCTATCATATTCTTAAATATCTTAATATCTTTACAATGAAACAAAAGATACAACTTATAAATAGTGCAACTGAAATCAATTAACATTTCATTTATCTTTGTTCATTTTATTAAATGTTAAATGTAACTATAAAATAACGATCAGCGAATTTCCGTCCATAAAATAAAAAACATGTTTCGAATGCAGAATTATTTCACAATTGTATAGCTTGAATTGTTTGTTCTTTTATCTGTTAATATTACTTAAATCTTTGCAATGCTCTGTTAAAACGTTTGATTGGTAGATTTACATACTCTTAGTAAACATTATGATATGACGAAAACATATTGTTTTCTTATAATAGCGTGATGCTATCATGTATCACCGAACCGTATAAAAATTATTTCGCAAGTAAAATGTAACTCAGACACTCAAATCAGAACTAATAATAAGCAAAAGTATAGTTCATTAAATTTCTAACACATAAAAGCTAAATAAGATTCTTTATATTATAATTTGTGATCTACATCCGACATTAACTAATGTTTTCGGCCATTATGTCTACCAAAGTGTTCCTGATAAGATTTTTATGTATTATCTTAATTATTTTTTTACCGAGGAAGGCCATTTATAAGTATCATATTTATAGACAATCTTCATGATATGAAAAACTATAAAGCTTATTACAGTACATTTGATAATAAAGTGGGTATTTCTTATATCAATGTTTATCAGAAATCCATCAAAGAGCCTAATTAGACAAATCTGATTCAACGGAAGTAAATATTGGCCATCAACATTTGTTCAGCTCTTTTGTGATTTGTTATCCATTATGAATTTATGTATTTTTAGTATTTTCTTTAAAAAATGCTTTTGTCTATTTGAAAACTATGTGAATTAATCTTTTATTTGTGATAATGCAGTCGGGGATTATAGTTAATTTCTTTCGATAGAGTGAAAATGTGTGACACAGATTTTTCGTTTGGAGTGTATTCAATTTTTACTTTGAGACGAACCTATATTGATTAGTGATAAGTCAAATACATGTAAGAAATAATATCTATCAAACTGATTAAAAATAAGCAAATGTTTCCGAAAGTAAGGGAAAAAGAAATATACTTGAATATTTAACTCATTCGTCTTCTTAACTTCTCGTCAGGACTCTTAACAGAACTAATATATTTTACTAGTAAATTGTCTTTTTTTTCTAGTCGTATTAAGACGGTAAGAGCTATCGAGATAACGTTACGATGAAAAATATTTGTTTCGGAGAAATTACAAATGTATTTGATATACTTTATTATAACTGTATAGCGTTCATACTTTCGCATCATGAAAAATAATTTTGAGATATTAGTATATAGATAACGTTCTTAGCAGTTCTATTTCGTCTGAGACCTTGTCATTCATTGTGTTTCCTTTTTAATTGCCTGTCGTTTTGTTTATTAATCCAGCAAACAAACAAAGTTATAAAACATGCACAAAAAGTCAAAGTTCATACTATTAGATCTTTATATCACTCTGATATTGAGGGGAAATATAATTCATACACAGAGATACAGTTTGTTTTTAATAACTAATCGTCGTTCATCATTATTGTTTTGAACCATTTACTTAATAGAAAAAATGCTGGAATTTTTGTCTCAAATGAATAAAACATATTTATGTAGTCTGTTGTTTGAAAATCTGTTTATTAAACATTGCTTTAGAAAAAAAACAATCTTTTTTATCAATATCCTTTAACAAGTGAGTGTACTTTACTGAGTTTGCCCTTGTGACTGAGAGGTTGCCTTAAATGGTTGAGGCATAAGCATTGCTGCTACCATTTATCCTTGCATGGTCGGAGGAGGCGATTTAATCGGTTCGAGCATCTGCGGTCTTTGCAGATAAGTTTGTTTTGATCCCTGACGTTGCTTTGACCTTTGTAACACGCGTTGTTAGCCACAATCATCTTTCCTGTTGGGGAGCCATATGACCTATACTTTTTAGTGCGCTGTAAAACAAAACAAAACCAAAAACTTGCTGAGCAATATCAGTTTTTAAAACTGGTATTGTTCTTGTTACAAAATAGCAAAATAAAACCTATCAATCAAATGATGTAATGTAATAAATTAATTATTACCCATTTAAATGGTTTATGCGTTCTTAGACAAAACACGTGAATTACTAACCTAAATTTGATAAACAACAGCGTAAGAATCCAAAAGTCTTGCGCTTAGTCCTGTTTTTGTTTAAGGGCCTCCTAGGCTCCTTGCCACTGGTTCTTGTTGCTGGGTCGCGTGGGGTTGCGTTCATTGAGCGTCGCCTTTCCTTTTTGATCTTGTTTATCATATTTTACAATCGTCTGCATTTATTGATAAGTGTAAAACCAATGTCGTCATCGTAATTAGAAAGTATGACAACATATAAGTCTGCATTATCGTGTTCAACTTGTTTCTTTCGAGTCTCGATATACTATTGTTCCTTGTTGTTTTGAAGTTCGTCCCGTCCTTCGAATGCCAATTTGTTTTAATATAAAAATACAGTACAGATTTGTTGAAAACAAATAATGTTTTGTTGATAACAAATTAAGGATGCCATAAGACCAAAACGATACATATCTTAAAATAGATATTTATCTATCACTGAGCAATAAAAATTCGAAACTGAACCAAATGTACATTTATTTGGAAGAAATATAACAATCTGTTCTTAGACAAAACACATGGATTACCAACCTAAATGTGATTAACTACAGCGCAAAAATCCAAAAGTCAATTATCCAATAACTTATTACGAGTATATGGGCAAATGGCAAATGTTTGTTTACAAACACGAATTGATATGTTTTTTAACCACAAGGTCATTTAAGCTTTTCGGGAAACAAAACAATAATTAAAGAACAAGATAAATGATGTATTACTTTTAATCACGTCAGGAGATTACATTTTCGATCAAAGAAACTGAAATGATGTAAGATACAAAAGGCCAAGGGAAAACGTGCCCCAATTGGTCAAAAATAGTTCCTGTATATACATTACATACATTGGAAATCATTTAATGTTCAAACGAACATATTCCTCTTATACTTACATTTATTTGAAAATAATCTTTTGCACTTTACCACGGGTCAAAACCACCCTCACCTGCTGGAGCTATGAACTGCATCGACACACCAATAATTCGAAACAATTTAGTCGTATGGCACGGGTAAACGGTAGCTGCAATTCTGATGCCTTAACCCTTAAAGCCCTTACCCACAGCAGTAAGGGGCAACATATTTGAAGTATTACTTTACCAATTAAGTTGGAAAGACGTCATCTAACCTTCACTCTGTTTGTACGACATAAAACTCAACCTCCATATAATTTGGTGAAACTTAAAATTTACTTTAACTCAACCATAAAACTAACCGATATTTCAATCAATGATGACATTTATGAAAACAATGTTTTAATCATTTCGATTTTAATAACAACAAAATGATTTCTGAGATAAGCAAAACAAGGGTGCAACACATATTAGATGTAAATCAAGTGGTAAAGTAAATGTTCATTATATCATCTATTTATTTATTAGGATTAATTATTGTATTTTAAAAAGTCCAAATAACACGTGAGAAAGCATGTGTTATAAAAGGAAGTTTTTTCTTTTCCTTTTTTAAATACATCTAAAATATTGAAACTCTTTGACAAACATTAAAGCTATCCTTACGTAATGTGGAACATTATAAAACTGTATGCAATGAAAGATATGTTTGCTAAATATTTGACATTTGTATATTTAATCTGTTGTTTGCTATTATTTGATTAAGCATGAGAGAAAATAAAACAATAGAGGGAAATCAAGTCTTTACAAATACAATACACCAACATAATTAATAATTAGAATTTATTTCTATAGATTTTCTTCTTACGCAACGAAAACACGACATAAATTTAGTAAGAATTGAGTGAGTCTAGCGTAGAGCAAAACTTTAATAATTGTTATATGCTATTCTATGACTCATTTATTTCGTATACACTTGATTTAAACCATGTTATTTCTTTCTAGAAATTTACATTTGCCCTAGATATTCGCAAGAATATGTCAATTTAGAAAACTCTGAAATAATTGTTTTGCCGGTTTAGGTGTTACATGCGCTTGGTTGCATAAAGATGTTATTGTTTGATTTATTTCATGTTGCATGTTATGCTTTCTTTAAAAAAAAAGATAATCATATCTGTATCAACCTTAATTAATTGGACAAGAGCTGGCTATAACAAGTAGAAATCAAACAGAATATTGCAACGTTTCTGAAAGGATCCGATGATATTTAAATAATTACGACATTTATGTTGTCAACCATTTGTCAAAACTGAGACATCAATTTTCGCTTGTAGGCGGTCTATTTGTTTTTACAACAAATGATGCAAATGAGAATTCCAGAATCGTTAATGAGATACACACCAAACGTAAAACATGTTTGTTTAATATACTGAATATGAATTTTAACAGACAAATTTTGAAATAATAATTGACTTAAAATAATGCTCATCGAGTGAATTTATGCGAAAAAGGTACACAGAAAGGATACATATTGACATTATAAATATATTCACATTTCCTTTATAGACAAATAGATATATATTAACTTACCATTAGTACAGAGGGGGGGGGGGGGGCAACCAATATTACAACAAACCCTCAATACAGAACACATTTTTTCTTCATTTTCGTGCTAAATGACCTTTATTATATTGCCGTTGTTGCCGTTGTAAAATTTAACCGTTGTAAATAAATGAATTTCCGAAACGGCGTCATGTACATTTAACCTTAATTTCTGAAGTAGATTCATACAGGTATATCATACCTGTAATTCATACAGGTAGACAGTTTTAATTTTCCCGATTATTTAATCACTATTCACTGTTAAACTGTGATCTTTTATTAGTGAATAGTGCGGTTCGAAGTACCACCACTTTATGAATCGTTATATTGCGTGTTAACAAACAATTTTAAAAGTAACAGTAGTTTATACAAATTTAGTTTAGTTCTATTTTGTTGGAAGCTATAAGCTTATTGAAACACTCTCGAATCCGTTCCTGGAACCAGCCAGTATAAAACAATGAGTATAAATTTTCTTGCTCATGGAAACAACGGCTTGCCCCTGACGGGGGTTGAACCCATGCGGTCAGCAATCCTTAAATTACTAGTAAGACGCGTTAACCACTCGACGACGCTTAAAAATAAGTTTAACAACAATGTTCATTCAAAGACAAAATATGTTAATATTGTTGCAAAAATGCTATACTTGTTAATATAATATGTAAATTCTTAAAACACTTGCTTGAAACGGTCAGAATTTTCATAACAGGAAAGATAGCATTATCATAAACAAAGCTGATCAAATCTCAAGTTTTTGTTTTCTGTTTTTGTTAAAGAGTTTAAATAGTTATAGTTCGTGACAAATAAAGATCATAACTGAACGTGTTTTGTTATTTCTTTGAACATAGGATGAAATATAGATAACAGATCATTATAACGGAGGCATCAAAAGAAAAAAATAGGTCTCTTTAATTGTAATTAGTACATGTTTAAATAATGTACTTTTTATAATTCCTTGATTTTTTTTCATACACTTTAACGACTGTTTATTAACAATATCTTTACGTGATATTATCAAAAACAAGTAAATAAAACTTGCCGTTTATATTGCGTATCAAATCACAATTCAAAGGATTAAAACAATTTTGTATATATCTAGCAGGTATACTATATATTCATACCAAAAACAAAAACTAAACCTGTTGGAGTAATTCAAGTGAAATTCTGTCAATCAAAATATTACTCAAGGACCGGACGAATTGCTTGTTATATATGCTTTGTTTCATAAAACGTAAGATTGGAAGATATTAAAGAAGATTTTGTCTCCCCTGTATATGTAAGAACGACATTGTTGGGGGAAATAAAAGAAATATTAAAAAATGCATTTTTTTCTAAAGCCATAGCAAAGCATTTAATTCTAATGATTGTCTATTTATTTATTTATTTTGTAATTATCTGAATATTAAAAAAAAAATACTTTTTACAAATTATCAACATGTCCATATTTTGTCAAATTGATATTCGTTACTCTTGATGAACTTTATTACATTATATATTTTTCTAAAAGATCGAACCTTGGCGACTGATACTTTCCCATCAATTCCAAGACCAAAAAAGATTATAAGAATAATTATTTATTGACGAACAACAACAATATTCAGTGAAAAGAAGTAGGTTAATTAATGTTTCTAAATCATTTATGAGTCGGACTTTATGTTTTGTCCGGATTTTATTCTGTGAGGGTAGAAGTTATTAGTGTCTTAATTGGCACATAAACAATTCAATACAGCTGATAAAAATCTATCAGACATGTCTTTGTATAATTGTTTATGTACCGGTTTGCTTCTCCTGTTTTTGTGTGTAATAGTTTACTTATGTATATTCATGAATAGACATTCATTTCCCTTTTTCTGTAGCTTACATGGCTTTGTATGCGAGAAATACGTTACATGTAAACCATGGATATCACACTTCTATTTTTTTCTTTTAATCTTCTATGACCAAAGCCTGTAATAAATCTTTCAAACCTCTTCCTTTTTATAACTCTTCCTTCAAATTTTCGCTTTCCATTAATTTTTTCTTCTTGATTTCTCTGTATCAAACAAATTTCTGTTTCTGTTCTTTAAAGATTGTCATTGACTATTTATCGAGTATTTCACTATCCATTAGACACCAAAGTAGACGAGTTTATTTTCAACATTCCCTGAAGTTATTAATTGGTATATCATACCTACTTCTATTTTATTAATGTCACTGTCATTCCTTTTTAAGATATGGATATTCATAAATCTTGCTGGTGATGTTCAGCCCAATCATGACCTGCACAAACATCGGACATCTCCTCAGATTACTAAACTTGCCAAATCAGTCCTCTGTTGTTCACTACTGTAACAATGTTTAAAGTATTATACATTTTATTAATATTCCTCATAAAATTGACAAACATTTCCTGAAGGTTATTCCAATAAATCGATTGCACCTGTAGTAAGTGTCAAATGTATATTATTCCTAAAAAGCTTTGTTTGTTTCATTTTACGCCTTTTCCAACAGTATTTCAGTCATATAGGCGGGTAGTTTCCTAACCATCGTTCCTGGAGAGTTACACCAGTACTAGACTACCTTCCCCGCGCTAAACTACCAAAGCATCTCCCGGGGATCGAACCCACGCCAGAGAGGTAACTGGATTAGAAGTCATCGACTCTAACCCCTCGACTACGGAGGCGGTTTCCTAAAAAGACATCTGATATATATGCGTCCGTGAAATGGCGCCATATTTTAATGAACCAATAAATCAAGGTACAGTATTATAATAACAATAAAAATGGCACTAATCGATTTGCATTATCTGAATTAAAGGCAAATATAAGGTAATTATTAATAACTGTTTTGAACTGATATTCTGGATTGAACATAACTGCTGTTATGTTACATGGAAGGGGGCGTCCATGGCCGAGTGGTTAAGTTCGTTGACTTCAAACTACTTGCCCCTCACCGCTGTGGGTTCGAATCCCGACAGGGACTTTGCATTCTTTCATGTGAGGAAGCTATCTAGCCAGTTTACGCAACGTCGGTGGTTCTACTCAGGTGCCAACTCGTGCCTGAAATAATGCACGGAGGGGTACCTGAGGTCTTCCTCCACCAGTAGAGCTGGAACGTCGCCATATGACCTAAACTGTGTCGGTGTGACGTAAAATCCAATCAAACAAACAACCATGGAAGGGAAAAACAGCAACACATGTTCGTATTTATTTTGGAGAGCATGTATTTTGATATTATAATAACAAAGTGTTTTGTACAATACTTTATTCGTACAGTTTTAAATAAAATCGGAAAATGAAATTTTGTATTATGTTTTCCAAACTTAACATTCGTAATTCCAAAGATTTTATGCGGGGAATTCTGTACGCGAAACAAGAAGTTTAAAAAGTTTGCGGACTATAAATAACATTCATTATTAATTCAATGTTGTATTGATTTTTATTAAATTTCAGTTAGCGATATTCCGGAAAAGCGGCAAATGTGGCTATTTGTTTAATCAAACGTTTCCATAATATTTGTGCTTGTTGGCAAACAGGTTCTTTTTGATATTATCGTCGTAATGAGTTATAGAAAAGTTGACTTGGGGATTTATAACGTTGTAATTCATCAAATATATAGGTCAGCAATCCATCGCCATTGTGTAAGAAAATCGTCTATTAATTGACATGCTCATACTTATTAGGTTCAAAGCTTCTTTGAATTCTTTAATTAAAAGTAATTACATAGATTGTACCAGAAAAATAATCACATGTACTATATTGCACCCTGTTTTAGACATATTTTCAGTTCAGTATTGTTTAGTCTGCAAGCATAGATACTTTAAGTTACTGGCCAAAACCAAGTATTTCAAAAGTCATCCACAGTAAATGTTGTAAAAGTTAACTTGCTCAATAAAGTTAGTCTCCTTTTCACCGTTGACTTATGAACATGCTTAATCAAACAAGTCTGCAACGTTTTCAACGGCTAACGTAAAAATCAATGTAGGTTGAAATTATATACATGTAGGTGACATGTTCCTACAAATAGCTAACAACTGATAGCTAATGCTGCTGTAACATTATGTCGAGTACCAAAACAGTAACTTTATCGTCGACCTTTGATTACACTAAGGAAACTTCAATACTATCGATTTTTGCTTTTTGCCCTGTCTGGCATAATTATAGTAATTTACAATGTATATCTTACTCAAAACAAAAAGCAACACTCAAAATACAAATAAATAATATCTTATACCACAAACTCGCCTTACTGTCGTGTAATATTAAGCGAACTGTTCAGATGTCAATCGTGATGAAATATTGAAATATTTACCATTAACCCGTCTAGCAAGCTGATATATCTGTACCAATCTAGAAGTATTTTATTACCTTCAAGATGTTCTTTTGGATATGGAATCATATTAAACACTTACCTCTTGCAAAACAACAAAATGGGCTTTCCCTTCTACAACAAGGATTGCAAATTTATCCTTAATTATTTGACATGAAAGAAGCAAATCAAAGGTTAGGGTATATAAGAATGCAAACGTAAAAAAGATGTAAATAAAGATCAAAACGAGTATCCTTATTTAAAGTATGTAAAAAACTTTTATAATATGGGTCTATGCGATGAATAGATCAAACAATATTCTTAAATAGAAATGTTTAGAGGTGCTTTATTTTACATCTTAAAAAGATACATATCCTGGCAAAAACGAATTAACACAAATGACAATTACAAATGATTATCGTGGATCTTATCTTAAAGATTTATGTATACGTAGTGACGTAAAAATGGCTTTTTGTCATGACAAAAAGTATTACTTTTCACTATAAGTGATCGGTTTTTTGCTTTAACTGCTTTATACTACTTAATAAAATTAATGAGTATTTTACTGATAACAGGTAATTTGCTCATATACATGAAATACTCTAGGTATCTAAGTTATAGGCAGCGTAACATTTCCAACAACCTTATCTTTATAATTAAAAGTGCTGTTCATGATATCAAAATAGCTTAATTGCCTGGTCTTCTTCATACTAAGCATATGATTACTTAAATGTCTGTGAGAGCTCTGACAAAATTGGTGAGTATATAAGCTGATACTATCAAATAATTTGATATAATTTCGATCATTTCATTATTAACAAATGCCCGTCCTTGAGACGTATTTCATGTCATTGCATTTCTCGTGTCCTGTTTACGTCATCTACATTTTTTCTACACATCATAAAGATGGCAAACATTTCCTGATGGTTAATGCAATCAATTGACTGCAACTATAAGATTTCCTACATATTATCGCTAACGATAAGCAGGTTCAATATGGACAGACTGATTTATGTTAGGTAATACAATAATAATATTTTAAGAAAAGCATCGGTGTTCAAAGACATAAAGAAACCTTTTGAAGAGGTTAAATTAATAATATCATTTTAAATTTTAAGTATCAATGTCATTTACAATTATTATTTGTACGTAATTATTTTAAATTTTCGTTAGCGATAATATGTAGGAAATCTTATTGTCATATATTTTATAAGGTGAAACTTTAAAAATGTTATCTCCTGTCATACAACAATATTATACTGCCTGTATATCTTCTTCTATAATATTGTAACGTACCTTCTGATATTCCGGAAAGCGGCTAAGGTGACTATTAGATTAATCTAACGTATCAATTGTATTTGTGTTTGTTCCCATTGACATAATAGTCGTATTGAGTTGTCGAAAAGTTGACTTTGTATTTATGACGCTATAATTCATCAAATATAGGTCAGTAACTCAGCAATGCTAAGAATATCGACTATTTATAGGCTTGCTAATATTTATCATGCTTGGAGCTTCTTTGAATTCTAAAATATAAAGTGATTACATATTAAGTTGAACCATAAAGTTGATATGTACTATATTGCACCATGACTTTTGACACTTTTTAACTCTTGACTCCATCTAACCGTGTTTTGGGGTATGTGATTGTTGTTGTCGTTTGTCTTCGTTTCATTGAAGTATTCGAAAAGTAATCTTCAGTTGAAAAAGATAAATGGATAATTTTTAAACACATTAGAACAGCGTTTATCTCAGATTTAAGTATCATGCTTTCTTTCATACTTGATATATTTTTACTATTATAGTGTCGTATACTTTTTACATCAAAATTAATGAAGTTTTGTAATTAATTACATAGTTGATATGTTCTTACAAACAGGTAATAACAATACGTTGTATACCACAACAGTAACTTGATCGTCAGCCTTTGTTCACAATATTATCTTTTAGCAGGATCACCCTGTCTGTCATAATCATAGTAATCAAGACGAAAATAATCAAAATGCAATCGCAATCATTACTTTCGTCAAATATTAAGCAAACTCTTCACATGCCGTTCTACATTATTAAAATAATTATCCTTAAGCTGTCTTGCATGCCAATCTAGAACTTTTTATTACCTTAAAGATGTGTTTGTGATATGATATCATACAACTGTTTTTCCACGACAGCATTAAACACTGTAGTTTGTGCATTGTGTGAAACAATATATACACTATTGCAGCTTACACATAAAAGAGCTTTTCTATCATGAAGAGTGTTCTTGCATCCAAAAATTTCGAAAGTTCGAAATCCAATTTAAAATTATTTCTTTAAATTCATATTCTTTACTGCTTGCCACCATACTTTGAGATATTTGCTTTTACATGTGTCAGTTGAACGAAGTTATAATTCATTCAATAAGAACTTTTTTTATTTCAATAATTATCTTTTATAAATTAGTAACACATTGCATTTGATAATTTTGTGATATGTGTCATTTATCATTAAATGTGGATTGTAAAACAAGTATGAAAAACCTCATAATGATAAATAAAAACTTTGTTTGATAAAAAATTAAGTGTTTCAGATAATTATAGTGAAAATGTCACTTAGTATTCATAAAATATTTCTTGCAAAAATATTTAAATGTATTTTAAGTTATTTAGAAAGAACATTTATATAATGAAACATAATATTTTGTTCGAGAGAAATTTATTATATGATGTATATAGATGTGTATTATCTGATCATGTGTTTTACACTTACCAAGAACATTCATATATAATAATTCTTGCGTAGTTTGCTGTTATGTATGATACTTAATACTTACAACATTATTATTTATGGTAACTATAACAGACCTTGAATTATGGACAAATTCACTTTAAAATCTCAAGCCACCTTTGTTCTAATGAAGTGTGCTTAGACACTAACGCTTGTTGACTGCTTCATTAATAAGCGGATGAAATATGTCATATTTTATTTCATAAACATGTTTGCTGCAGGTGCAAGTATTTAATTGCAAGGAAATAACGGACATGTTTGTTAATTTTCTCAAGTATGAAATGCTTAAAGAATGCAAATAATTGCATGTTCGTCTAAATATGAAATGAAATTGGACATATTATTTGATCAAAACGATTAAATAGGCATGATCAGTTCTTGCACCTTTAAATAAAGCAAATAATCACAATTGCTATAAACATATGCTCATTTTAAATACATGATATATAGTGGCATTGAACAGTATTGTCTTCATATCAGATGAGAATAGTTTCTTAAAAAATTACGTCAAAACAGATCAATGCCTATAGTCTATTTATATTAACATAAATTTATTATTACTATAAAGATCATTTTACAAGAACTTGTCTAGAATAATTTTAGTTCGTCCAAGCAATTCCAAAACAATACACATCTGTATAACTTGATGCTGATACGCGAGTTGTCTTAGCAAACATTGTAAATGTGTCTTAACCTTATTATTATTGTGTCTTTAAAGTATAAGCAATGTTTTTAGTTGATAACAATGCAATTAGACAATCTTATTGAATTAAGTCTCTTAATTAAGTTGTAAAAAATTAGAAGCCTACTACGTGATTTATACAAACTATTTCTACATTTATGACGACGGTTTTGTTTTCTTTAGTGTAAACCTAATGATCTGATTGTCGTGTTCATTTTTCATTAAATATTCTTTACAGAACCTCATTTCTTCAATAATTAGCACACACAAGAAAGGTCTGTCCAATCTTTCTGTCTAAAAGTAACTCGAGTATTTCCCCGTTCTTGTAGCCAACACCACATAAATACATGTGACCTGCACCTTAGTACTTTTTGAAACAATGCATAGTTTACATAAGATCTGTATAAGATCAGATGAACTATTTCGGCTTTGTTAAAGGGTATATATCTATATCTTACGAAATATGTTAATACAATTTATCAACAGCAAAATTATATTGGTTCCATTGTTATATGGTTGATTCCCGAAAAAGTTGTAACATAAAATGTCTCTGTTATTTAATACATATGAACAATGTACGTAAACATTATAATTCTGGAACAAAAAATTTATTTTGCTATTTTAAGTAGGGTTTTATCCGTTAAGCAATAATTAAGTGCATGCGCCATTCGCTTTTAAGCCAATGAATTATAAATTACCATATTTATTTCATACAAGCATTCTGAAAGTATACTTTTTTAAAATTCAAACAATAATTTTGCATCAGATAAATAGTGTTAACGTTTGTCAGGATGAGAAAAATAAATACAATTCTTATACAGTTTTCTAAGTTTATAACAAGTATTTCGGCAACAACAGTGTCTAGTAAGTTAATAATATTGGATATAAATACATTTGGAAAACAATATCGTTTGTAAGATGATTATTGTATTTGAACTTTTGCGATTTTAAAACTGAATTTTTACTACATGGAGGTTGGAGGTCAAGACCGAAGATTGGTTGGCTTCTGACTTTTATAGGGTTCGGTGTATGAAATCCACAAATGAAACACCAGAAATCGGGAAATCCTCCAATGGACAGACGGCCGGATTTCTTAATTTCACTGGCGGCCATATTGAAATCCCATATAAAATCTGCATACGAAAATCTTTAATATACAAAAGATGAAGTAAATACTTAAATAATTCTTACCTTAAACAAAGATAAACTTAACATAAATTACGTTCTTGAATTGAATTTGACTGAAATTGATATTTAAATTAAGAAATCTTCAATATAAAATATGAAGTGACAGATTTTTATGATGTCTGTCATAAGACGTCTGCTACAGAATAAATCAGTTTTCTGCAATACATAAAGGTAAGTTTAACATTTCTATCAGCTTAAATTGCAAAGTGACAATACAGTGTTCCTTGGTCAATCAGGTGGTAGGTGAATCTTTTTATTGCAGAAGTCAACAATATATGAAGCTTTAGGATTTCACAATTCCACTTGGATTTCATTGCAAGTTCTGTTGTAAGTACATTTCAGAATTATGCTAGAATGTCAGATCCTTACAATATCTTTATACACTTTAATATTATGTATACCGATATTATACATGCAAAACATAATAAAGCATTAAATAAATATACATACACACAAATGTATATATCTAGTACAATACCCTTATCTAAGATAACGTACGATATGGTAATGAAATGGTAGGAACAATAACCTGAACCAGCCGTTTTTTTCTAGTATACGAAAACAATTTATAAAAGATTGGTACGCCGACATTTATGTTAACAGCGCTGTTGGCAAACGCACCTTAGCATGGTCAAAAAATCACAAAAAAGCAAAACAAATCTTCTATTTTGGGTTCTTTAAAAAAAACCCGGAAAAACAATAACACAAGTCTAAAGATAAAAAAACCTGTTTATCTGTTGTTTTTGTCTAATTAACATAACGTCTGAAGATACCTTATCTATGATAAGTCTTGGATCACTTGTGCAAGTAAAAACTTCTCTCAAATGATGTTTGCCAGAACACTATAACAGTAAATGTATTTACAGTTATAAATTAACGATCATAGAAGGGCCATACATAAAATGAATACAAGGTTATTTCACAATATACATTGTAGTTTGAACAGTTTGTTTAAATGTTCTTATATTTACCACATTACTTATATTTTGAAAAAGTCTCTGTGGTCTCTGGTGAATCCTTATAAATGTTAGAGTAAAATGCACTATGACTAAAAACAAATATATTTTTTATAATGATGAGATTCCTAACAGTGTAATCGGACCATGTAAAAAAATGCTTAGCAAGTAAAATGTAATTCAGACACTCAATATTGTTCTAAAAATCGGACCGAATAATAAGCTGAAACATAGGTCATTAAATGTCCAGAACATTAAAGCCAAATGAGGGCATTTGAATTATAATTGATGATCTATATTAGACATTTACTTATGTTTCGGCCATTATGTCTAACAAAGTGTTTCTGATAACATTTTTTATGTATTAACTTAATTACTTTTTTTTGCCGAGGAAGGCCATTTGTTAGTGTCATGTTTATAGATAATCTTCACGATATGAAAGTCTGCAATGAAGCTCATTACCGAATATTTGATATTATGGCGGATTTATCTCATATCAACAGTTATCAGAAATTCATAAAAGAGCCTAATTAGACAAATCTGATTCATCGGAAGTAAATATGGGCCATCAAAATTTGTTCAGTTTTTTTGTGATTTGTTCTCTTCGTAAATTTACGTCATAACGAAACGTTTATAAAAGGTGATAAGTCAGAAGTATTTAACTCTTTCTTGTTATGTAATATTATATGACTTATTAAGTACGGAAGCTTATCAGGGCCTTCACTTATCTAAACGTTTCATGTCATGTCAACTTGTCTCTTCTCGTTTTGACCAAAAACATTCCATAAAGACGTTATGATTAATACGTAATACATAGAGGATATTTGTTTGTTTGTGTGTAAGGTGAAATTTTATTTCATCGAGTGGGCTTTAAAAACAGTATTCTCACGAGTGGCGTAGCCACGAGTGAGAATACTGTTTTTAAAGTTCACGATATGAAATAAAATTACATCTTACACAACAAACAGACAAATTTTCTTTTTATTTTATGCTTAAAAACAAGTTAAAACGAAATTTCCATAATTTTAACGTTAATATTAAAATCTGTTTCCCCCACTGAGAGCCCCATTTCGACGGAATTTCTCATTAAAAACAAGAAGTCTTGAGCTGAAAAATAAGTCCGTCAATCAAGGTTAAATGACGGTGATATTTATTCATTTTATTAAATAAATATGAATGATCGGTTGTTTTAATAATAAAAACAAACAATTCTTGTAGGAGAAAAAGTCCAACCATCCATCCATATTTCTGTTACTTACTGCGAATTTATATTAGACCTGGCTTTGTAAAATGTAAGCGGCAGCCATTTTTTAAAGTTGTGTATTTCATGGGAGGAAAAGAATTGTGTAAGATTCAGAGGGATATAATTTGGATTTGTTAGTCATACACCTTTTTAAAAGAAAGAAAACTTATTTGAGGATTGTAACAGACAAAAAATAAGTGATGACAGAAGTGAAAACATTCAAAAAAGGAGCTAGGAAAATGGAAAACCACAGGAACTTGAAATTCTATCAATATTTATGATAATATCCAAAATATACCCACTATACAGTATAAATAAACATTTATTTATAGTATATAGGGGGTATATTTGGATATTATCATTAGTATTGGTTATTTGATAGAATTTCAAGTTCCTGTTGGAAAACTTGGAAGCTGCTAAGGAACGCTGGGTTGTTTGACTTATTCTACGAGTGATGGCTGTCATTGATTTTCAATTTTTCATAAAGCATACGGCAGTTATTGCTCGTAGGATACTTTAATATGCCCAAATGTCATCAAGAGCAGTTTTGCATGGGGAAGGAATGTATTTTTCAGACTGTAGAAACGAAACAAAAAAATTTAGAGACGAAATTTGGTGATTGGAATTTGAATAAATAGAAGCAAGTTTTCTCTCTTTATTACTTTTGACATTTAAGTTACTTATCTATTTCAGCTTTGCTATTTCTTTTAACAGCCTGACATAGTCAGAATTGTCAGTAAAAATAAAATTGAGGTACCACATGGGGAAAATCTTAAAAAAGTAGTTTCGTCATTGAAAAAAGTGAAATTATATTTTGATAATTTTCACTGTGAAATTATCAAATATAATTTTCACGGATAAATCAGTAATCCACTGAAAAGCATAAAATAAATAAAACATTCCATTAAGACATTATGATTAATACGTAATATGTAGAAGTTTTTAATCATCGCAAAAAAACTTTTTTGAATTACATGAGCTATTTGTCAATGCGAGTAACGTCTTTGCGTCTTACTAAATATTTCAGCAAAGTCGTGAAATCAAGAAGTTTTGACAGGATTTTTGTCTACGAGACAAAAGCTTCAAGAATATCGAATAAAATTCAGTTGCAAGTTCTAAAAGCTTCTCATCTTTGTCAGTAAATTTTATTGAGAAATGCAAAAACATCTCATCAATGCGAATAAAAATAAGTCGACTTAGCGCAAAACATCTCATCAACTGTAGGCCCTGATACGCTTCCGTAATTAAGCGTTCAAGTAACAAAATATAGGGTTAATCAATTGTAAATCGTCAACAAAATAATTCATAAAATTAAATTTATATATAAAGAATGTACCAAATTTCATTTTAAAGTTTTTTCATCACAAATTTATATAATTATCTGTTTTACATTTTATCACCCCTAATATTTATTGGTACGCTTAAAAAGAAACCAAGCAAAATTGAGAATG
Organism: Ruditapes philippinarum; assembly: GCF_026571515.1. Lineage (NCBI taxonomy): Eukaryota > Metazoa > Mollusca > Bivalvia > Venerida > Veneridae > Ruditapes > Ruditapes philippinarum. The sequence continues at coordinate 33,292 of NW_026862620.1, forward strand.
CGCCGTGTATATCCAGTAACGCAGTAATGTGCAAATAACGCTGGAATTGTGCAAAAGTAACGCAGAATTGCGCAATTTAGTGGCTTCAACGAGCACCGAGATAAGAAAATGGACCGATATTTTATATTGTACACCAAATTGGAAGAAATGAGTTAGCGCATACGGTTGCTGAGACATTATACAAAAATATTTCCATGAAAATGTTTATTTTTCAAGATCATTCGTGAAAATGACGATCTGACTAGCGTATTGATGGCGACTTTTTAGTCTCGTTGATATCTTTAAATACAATAACGTACATATTTCTTTATGATCTTTTATATTCGGTGTACCTGAGACATTTTCAAATCTACTTGTTTCATATTTCACTCAAAACGGAATTGAGAATATTTTTACGAGGTAACGCCGAATTCGTGAATGAAGCACTGAAAACAACGGATGTTATCTCATTAAAAGTCGCTAAATCCTATTTTACCAGCTTCCTTATATTGTTATACGACACTTGTAGTTTGACAAATGTCTTAGGTATACAGAAACAATAAAGTTTTTAATGTTTAAATGTACATATTTATTTGACGAAACACAAATCTCACATTCAAAACAGTAATCAGGTTGTCTTTCTCTCGAACGATCCAAAAAAGTAAACATATTACTAACAAAAATTGTAATCCTGGTTAAAGTATAATGTCGAAGCAGCCGTATGCGCTTATTCATTTCAAATTCAATACGATGCCGTGGATAACCAACCTATATTTGTTTAATTACAGCGTTATAAATCCAAAAAGGCGACTTCCCGGTAACACATTACGATTGTGAAGACAAATGACAAATGTTTGGTAACAAATACAAATACAACTGATATGTTTATTTAACCACTAAGTCATTAAAGTTTTTCCTGAAATATTGGACAAATATGTAACAATAATTTACGAGCAAGCAAATAGATTTATTTCTAATAAAAACGCCAGGAAATTTTATTTATATCTTATAGTCAAATATACTGAAAATATATAAGATGGAAGACGCGCATCAATTTTGTTAATAACCGTAACAGTTTCCTGTACAAATATTGGTAATTCATCACAAAAACTCTCCTTTCATATCCGTATAGTTCTAATAGTGTCTTCTCTCCCATTTGGGATATTACACTTGAACGAACAAACGAACCGATTTTTCTTTGTGCTAGAATATGTTAAGTATTAAGTTAAGTTAAAATCGCATTATATGACAATTTGATTGGCAACAGTTAGTAACTTGTAATTCACACGATCCCATTTTATTTATATATTTCTTCTAATAGAATATACATAATTATGAAATATGTTTATTCATAAGTAAACAGGTGCTCCTCAAACAAATGTTTGAGAAATCATTCGTTATTGATTACTGTTTTCTAAAGATGAATCCGACATTTAAAAATGACCCAAAATATTAATACATTCGGTATTTGTTTTTAAATTTTAAATTACAACAAACTAAATGCTATACTTCAGTAATAAAGGACACTCTAATGTACAATTAAGTATGCAATGAAAGATATATTTGTTAAAGATTTGATATTCGTATAATTGTTCTGCTACATGCTATAATCTAATTTAGTATGAGAACAAATCAAACAATGGTCAGGAATAAAATGCTTACAAATACATTACACCCACGTGACTCGTCGTTTAAATGACAGAAACTTCAGTATTTAGGTAGACAAGTGCTTCAACAATAGAATAATACTAAAATTGTTACATGCTTTGTCTTGGAAGAACGATTTGACACCGTATATTTCTCAATTTTAATCAAGCTCAGGTTTAGAATCTAAACTATGTTATTTCTTTTTAGAAATAAACATTAACCTAGATTCTCGCAAGAAATATGTCAGTTTAGTAAAGTCTGAAATAAATGTGTTGCCGGTATAGCTGTAAAATGATCTTGGTTACAAATTATTTCTGTATCAACCATTATTGATGAGCCAAGTGCTACCTACAAAAAGTGTGAATCAAACAGATTATCGTTCGTTTCTGAAAGGATTCCGTGATATTTAAATAATAACGTCATTTGTTTAGTTACGGATTTATCAAAACTTAGACAGAAGTATTATTCACTTGCAAGTTATGTCTATTCGTCTTTCCAAACCAATATGCAAATTGGATATCCAAGATAGGAAACGTTATCGAGACAGGAACCAAACGTGAATTTGTTTTTGTCTAACATATTGAAAATGAATTTCATTGACAAATTTTGAAAAAAAAAACCAACACTTTCTAACTGAAAAATAAACGAGATCTAGTAATTTATGCTATTTTATCATTATATCACAACTCTCCATTTCATTCTTAGACAAATAGGTCATAAATAAAGAAACATTTACAGATTTATTGTAACAGATATATGGACAGTGCGTTCTCTAAAAATAAATTGTCAGATTGAAAACTACGTAATTATATATATAAAATTAATATTGCAGATGAATGCTCAGGTGCCATAACATTTAATGAATGGAAGACATTTAAGACAAAATAAAAAATAGCTTAAATATTTTGACAATTTGGACACATTAGCAAAGTACACTTCCTTGTGAATCACACACTCTCAATATGGACCACATATTTCTTCATGTTTGTGCTATAGACCTTGTTTATTTTGCCGTTGTTGTAAGGAAAGTAAATTTCATCAGTTGTAAGTAACTGACTCTCCACAAGGAGTTATTGTTCATTTAAACTATAAATAATTCATATATGTAGAGAGTTTTAATGTCGTTGATAAATTAATCATTTATTATGATCTAAATGTGACTAAGCTGGAATGAAATCTTTGTCTTCAAATAATTAGGGTTACCAAGGAAGTAAATATAGAAAGTAGAGCAAGACTGAAACGCATATTATAACACATACTCAATATATCTCTTATAAATATTTACATAATATAAAATTATTTTGAAAATATTATAAATAAATGGAGTTAATATTTCAAATAGTCGTTTTCCTTTTTTTAAATGTAGAACCCTTAGTTATCTTTCATACCGACTGTTGCTGCACTTGATGCTGCTTTCTTTTGGTATTTTCATATTTTGGACTTCTTCTATTTCTTTCCCAAACTGTTTGCTAATTCTCCTACTGGTATGTCTGCTTCTGATACCTACCATTTTAAACAGTTTATCTTATAATGTCTTAAATATAAATGCATTTAGTCTACTATTAATATATTGATGAAAAAATCTTTATACGTAAATACATTTAATAAGGTATGTTCACAACAATTGTACAATTCATCTTGAATTTTTTTAGACGTCTGCTTTATATGTCAAATAACAATCGTGTGAAAACATCATAAAAAAAAATAAAAACCACAATTATTTCTAAAGAGCAAATTTGGAAAACAAACTTTATGATACAATCACTAGATATTGTTTTGTACCTGACTGAGGTGTAAATATAAATAACTTAATGTTGAGTCTATATAAATGATATATTCTCAAATCCGACATTCACCCCTCTTTGGTAATTCCATATTTCCTAGTATTTCATTTCGGATTTATCTGATTTATTTACAATATCAATTATTTTTCAACACTTAATATTCAAAGGTTTTACTGGACTTATGCCTTTAATTATCTATTTCCTTCTTTCTTAATAAATTTCCAATAAGTCGGTTGATAATATATTCATCAAATACTATTACTGATATTGTGTGCTGGAACAATTACTTTCGCTTATAATCAGCGGTTTTAAATTCAAAGCCGGGAACTTATAATCCAACGTTTTTGCGACTTTTCAACAATAGCTAAAGGTACAAGTACCATTATTTGTATTAATTAATCAAAATGGTATAATGTTATATACATGGAATAATCATATACTCTTCAGACAGAAAAAGTGACAGAAAGTCCCAAAAAATTCATGCTGAATGTCAGTTGATTGCTAAACATGAAAGAACACTTGTAAATACTGAAGAAACAGATAAGATTTAATCGACATGACGTAAGGTAACTGTCGATGCTTTACATTTGTGAAAGTTCATTTACAATTAAGCTAATTTGATATCATGAACGGCACTCTTAATTATAAAGATAAGCTAGCTGGAAATGTAACGCTTCCTTTAAACTTTAGATACCTAGAGTATTTCATGTCTATGAGCAAATTACCTGTTATCAGTAAAGTATTCATTAATCTTTAAAAAGAGAATAAAAACAGTTAAAGCAAAAAACAATTACTTATCGTGAAATGTAATACTTTTTGTCATGACAAACAGCCATTTTTACGTCACTACGTATACATAAATCTTTGAGATAAGATCAACGATAATCAATTAAATTGTCATCTGTGTAGATTCGTTTTTGCCAGGAAATGTATCTTTTTCAGATGTTAAATATAGCACATCTTTACATTTCTGTTTAAGAATATTGTGTGATCTATTCATCGTATAGACGCAAATCATGAAAATCGTTTAAGGATAAACGTTTTAATGTTAATTGACATATTAAAGTATTCATCTATTTTATGTTTACATGATTGGTTATTTTTCAGGCAAACTTTGATTTGCTCTTTTCAAAGTTTGCCGGAGAAGAGACAGCTCTTTTTGTTGTTGCCAGAGGTGCAAGTGTTAAGTATGATATTATGATACGACATCAAAAAAAAAAATAAAAAAAATGAAAAAAAAAAAATATATATATATATATAAATAAATAAATTAATAAATAAATAATAATAAAACAATAATAGATTGACAAAGATATCTGCTTGTAAGGCAGCTTAAAGATAAATGTTTCAATATTGTAGAACAACATGTGAAAAGTATTTCACAGCAGTAAGGCGTGTCGGTGCAAGAAGAAATTTTTTTATTTGCATTTTGAGGCCGACGATCAAGATTATGCTGTGGTTTTCAATATATTTTTTACGCCAGCTTTATTAATTAGACTTACATTTTTGAGCAAGTTATCTTTAACAACTGTAGATTACTTTTCGAATACATTTTGTACTTTGCTTTGGCTCGTAACCCTTAGTAAACTTAACAATACTGGAATAAAAAGAACACAGGCGACGACAACAACAACAACAACAACAACAACGCAAAATATATAAAAAAAAAATAAATACATAAATTAATAAATAATTAAAAGAAAAAGGCATATATTTAAAATCAAGTGTTAAACAGTGTCAAAAGTCATGGCACAATTTAGTACATATACACAACTTAATAGTACAACTTATGTAATAACATTTAATCTTTTTATTCAAGAATTCAAAGAAGCTCTTCGCCTAATAAGCATGATCATGTCAATAAATAGACGATATTCTAAGACAATGCGTG
>NW_026862621.1:0-91793 GCF_026571515.1 Ruditapes philippinarum
GTTTAGATCAAGCATAACCAAAAAAACATGGTTTGAAATTGTTTAAGACAAATTATAGAATTTGCTGTACATAATGTTCTACCACTATGGAATGAAATTGTGGTCTTTTTAGTTTTTTACGATTTCCCTATTCACTTTTAGTCACGAATAAAAGTGGGTCTTAGCAGGACGGAAACTGTTTACTGCAATTAATATGTATACATGTTGCGTAACATGTTTACAATTTAAACATTTTCATCTTTTATAAAATTAATATCATTCACTTCACAATCCCTTGCCTCCCGACATTAAACGTTATTTCTTCATCAGCGTACGTGTATATGTCTCTGGTACTGAATTTATTTTGCATAAAATGACATTCGTTTTCCTACTACACCCCGTACAATCGCTAACAGTTTGCCATCTACACCCCGTACACATCCGTGCTAGACTCTGTACACAAGGCAATGTCGTTTTTCGCAAATTTTGTTAAAAGCAGCCCCAAGTTGAAGGGTGAAAACTCAAATATAAGTAGAGGATGGCTGTAGTTTGTATTAACGGCGGAATTCGATACAGCAAATGCGTTTTGGGCTGGTTTTAGTGGTAAAATATCAACATCGTTCGCAAATGTCAACAAATACGCTTACACTTCATCACCAATTTAACAAAAAAGTATTCAATTTGCAGACAAAAGCAAATATTGCTCTAAAACATGAACCATTTAGCTTCACAAAATGTTTAGTTTGGAAAAATCAATGAAGTTATGATGAAGAAATAAGTAAAAACATTATTTTGGGTGTACTCAGTGTGAAGCTTTCTACTTTCGTTTTCGTTGTTTTTAGGGGCTATATCCGGTGGACGCTGTACAACAGTGATCATGCACTAACATTCTGCGGTCACGATCTTTTGGTAAGCAGGACCGCCCTTTGGAGATGGAGTACTACTACCACAGTATATAAACGATTTGAACCCCAACCGGATCTTGTGAGAAGATGTCAGTGTCACCCATTTTCTGACGCTTAACTTGTTTAATTTCTCGGTATTTATATTGATACTTATGGACGTTAGGTTAGTAAATCTATATTTATATCGTAGAAGAGAAACTTTATTAAGCGTTTAAGTTATGCAAACTATAAATGTTAGCATTAAAGCTATAAAATAATCGAAACTCACGACTGCTTTCAGGTGATCAACACTGAACACTAGGCAAAAATCCGTCTTACTTCAAAGTTTATTTAGTTAAACATTGAATTGTGATATCGAACTACTAAAGTAATCAATAACAAACGATAATTTAGTCATCTGCCAAAAAATATTGCTGTATTTTGAACATTAAATTAAGAGTTTAAACCAAGGAGGTCAATTCCGTAAACTGAACGTTACTTGCTTGGTGATTGTGAAACCCTACTTGTGAGTTTACGAATTTTATCTGTACCCTGACTTGTGAGTATTTTTTAAAGATTTAATGGAGAGAACGTTAATTATTTAACGTATTTATTTGTTTATTGACAGGCAAAATGGAAGTATTTAGTTGTCTTCATTGTCCCCTTTCTCTTTAAAAAAATCGGAAACACTATTGTTCATAATTTGGACATCAGAACAAAAGCTTAAAATAACAATTTCTCAGTTTGACAACAATAACAGAAACATTAAAATCATAGTCAAAAGACTTTAGAATTACTCCAAAAGAACTGAAAAAATTAAAAAGGACTTTAAAAGCAAATGATATTACAAAAACAGTAAAAATTTCAAGACAAGAATGACTTGAAAAATAAATCTCAAATCAAGAAATTTTAAAAAATCAAAATGCCTGTTAAAGATGTTCACACATCGACAAAAGATACGTTTTTTTCGTACAGATTACAAAGAGTTTAAGTTTAAACTTGGTGTTAACTTATTCCACAGATCCCACATTTATGTTGTGTTTCAGGGGAGTCTTTGTTACACGAAAGCTACTGTCAAGAGCCTCAGCTACAAATGATTCATCCAAATCCATCTGAAATACATGGTTATGGCAATTTATAGAAAGGAACTGGATTTATATATATCGTTTGACTTAAGATAACTTATGATAGCCAATGATAAACATTTTAAGTTTTGTGAAAAGAAACTAACAAATTATCTTAGACACTGGCAAGACTGTAAACTATTAAAAATAAGTGGAAATAAACTTGCAGGTAAATCCTTAAAATGATTTATTAAGGGTTATCCTAGTCGTGCATGTCAGCAAAAGAAAGTTAAGGCATTTATGAGAATATAAAACCGTGTTTCAAAAAGCATATTGAAATCAACGGTAGGTGTAAAGCTTTCAACATGTTGAAATATTAGTAAGTAATCAGCCAAAAAAAAAAATCCTGTGATGATCTTTCGAGGAGGATGGATTGATATGTGACGTTATACAACGGTCACGTCAAACCGTTGAAGTTAATAGTAGAAACGTTTATAGTACTTATGTTATATCTTAGCTTTATATCTTTTCAAAGAAAAATGAATGGTAAATGAAGATAGGATTTGTTGGTTCATAATTCCTGTCAAGAAATAATTTTCTTCCTAATTCGTATTACCAGCTACTTCATGCTGGTATTTCCATGGAAAGTAAAACATGATGAAGGTCCATTCATATGCAGTATTGGTTACTTATATAAAACTAAAAGATGTGACATGCTCTTGTGACACAATAACTTTATATTCTGCAAGATATAATTTGGAAAATAGGATAAAAACAATAAAAATCATCAAAAGTGACTCGCAAGTTATGGTTCAGTGAAAACACAAGTACGGTACAGATCATTAAAATTGTTTAGCAAGACGGGTACAGTTATCAGAATGTTCGCCTCTATTATTTACTATGTTTTTATCAATATTCAAAGATATCTACACACGTGTCTGTGCGGTTAACACGAGGTAAGACAATAAAGTTAAGATTCAGATATGAGTTATAGTTAAATAAAACAATTTTAGGCATAAATTTGCTTGTGTAATCGGCGTGTGTTGGCATAAACAAAACACGAAGCGAACAGCACAGCGTTTTATGCGCATACATTTAAAGAAGCTGGTTATAGATGTATCTATAAGCGAAGAAAAAATATTTCTTAATATGATTCAAATGTTTACATACCGTCACAGATTAAATGCAAGCTGTCTTAAAATGATTTATAGGTCACCCCACCTATTTGTACGGAACTGATGTTGAGATCTTCTCACAAGATCCGGTTGGGGTACAAATCGTTTATATACTGTGACTACAGTAACCATTCTCTATTGTATAATACTAATAAAGACAAAAACCAATTATAAAAAGAAATTAACTTTTGCGTCTTGAAAAAGAATTGAAACGGAACAATTTCGATAAATCAAGTAAAAATAGAAATCATAATTATATAAACAAACTGGGATTACCGAAGTAACTAAAATAGCTTAGATTTCCGTAATATAACTTCGTCTGATTCCGCAGTATGACGGAATCGCCTGAATTGTCACGATTGCAATCGGAACTACATCGGTTATTATCATTAATTCGAAGAGTGACGGAAAGGGTCGAAAAGTTGCGATTGGCACGATTGCAGCTGGTTTCCCGTTCAATCATGCACCAACAAAGCAGGAAAACACCTAACCGGAACAAGTTTTCCAAATTAAATGGCTTGCAGCCGTGGCTGCAAGCCAAAAATAAGTTCGTCGAATTCTGTAGAATGTATGATATTGTGTTCGCCTACTGCGTTATGGAACATTTTACAGTTACCAAGGATATGAAAAATCGTCAAGTTCCAAAACGGTTTGGGTGATCAATTTTGACGCCATGAATATATTCTGAAATAATATTATGGTCAAGTTTCAAATGCCAATTTTCAAAGCACTACTCGAAAGTTCGCAAAGTATCGCATTTACCTTACATATTTCTATCTTAGCTATCATGTTGTTTTTATGTGCATTGTTTTCTACAAGCATGATTTCAACTTTATACAGCATTGTAACAATCTCATCCCTATTGTATCTACCTCAAACGTTGCTTTTCCTTGCAAATAAGGCGACAGAATCTTAAAATATCTAGATTGATTTTCTCAATAGTAATAATATTTATTTGTTTCAATTAACATAACACTGTTTACAGATGTAATTATCAGAAACAATTACAATAAGATTACTTTTGAACATTTAAAAACACAAATTATGCAAAACGTTGTTTGCTGTCGGTCGAGGCCTTTTACTTTCTTCATATTTTTGTATTTATTCATTCGTAATGAAACATGAACTATTATTTGTACTACGGTATCTTCTTCTGCTGCTCTTAAAAAGTACGTAGCATTTATTTATTGCATTTTGATGCTAACTGGCCGTTTGTCGCGTTAATGGACATTACTGTCTCCAGGAAAGTCCACGAGTTTAACATATCTGGTATATTACATCACAAGGAAAAAGGTATCAGAACAGTAACAACGTAAAGGTTAAATTAAAAGTTTCTTCGGCATACAAAAGGCAATACAAATAAAACACGTATATGTGTGCTTTGTAATACTCCGCGTGCTTTTCGGTATTGTTTAGAAAATAAAACGTGCAATGCAAGTGCCTTTAACGTACATCGATTCAATGCCCTAGTTTTATTATTAGTATCATTTATTTCATTGTTGTTTGGATCATATAACAACAATATACGTTACTTAACTGGAGTATTGTTTTCCAAAATACTACTCTGCATTAAAAGGGTTGCTTATTTCAGTGTATAATATTATAGGACAATATGTCTTTGTCTGCTTACTTTTTCTTGTGCAAGTCCTGTTTTTGTATGCTGATAAACGTATTAACTCAAATAACAATTGTTTGATGTAATTGAGGTTCGTGTAACACAACTAATGTTATAATAGTGATTCTTTGATAGGATACAGGTGTTTACATTTCCAAGATGGCATAATCAATTTCTTAGTCTGTCACTGTTTTGACTGTATCATGAATATTCGAAAAAATCGAATGTTATAATAATAACTGTTTAAAAATTGTGTTTAGCTAATCAGGAGTATTGTTATCAATTAAGTTATTGTTTACGTGTATACTCTATTTTATATACAGCATTGAATAACGATTGACTTAAATGATGCACAATGATTTAGTTCAAAGATCAATAAGATTTCTAGACATGTCTGGACAAAAATCCTCAAGCATTCTTTGTACCATCTTTCATGACATTTCTAGCGGAAAATAGCAATTATTTGGATCATGATTTCTCAACAAAAGGCTTTAAGAGTGATATAATTCTGGATGAGCCTTCTGGTAACGGATTTGTCTTTTTATTTAGTATTGATAATAAATCAGATATTAATATGTGCATTTGCTTGCCATGAAAGAAATGCGATGTTTGTCTAGATATTTCTTGTCTGATGGGAAAAAAACACTCGTATAATATGCCAAAATTATACTGATAATGTCTCTAATTTCAAAAGAAAGGATGGTATGTTATACAGCAAATAGAAAATTTCTAGACAAATAGAATAACAAGCTATTTTATCTAGTTCTACTAATGATGTATACGACACAAAAGCAACTGAGTTCTCTTTTCTAACAGATACATTTACTGTCATTATTGAAACAATCCTTCACTATAATTGTGGTGAAATTGTATAAAAACTTTTGTCTTTTGATCAGTCCATCAGATAAATTCCTAATTAAATGTACATGCTATTCAAATTGTTTGAATATTTAAGATAATTACGAGGCCACAAAGACATGTATTTTACAGTTATCACTTACTATATAACTAGAGACTATTTAGCTTTGTCCTCTTTTTGCAAACTCATATGCTATCAAAGATAAAACAAAACACATTAGCGTAGTTCCTACTTGATATAATATCAACTAACAGCAATGTGCAAGCTATATTATAGATTTTTTAAAAAAATCATTATAATTATCCATTTTATATTTAGGAAAATAAAAATGCTGACTTTAGACAGACATGCTCGTAAAATGGCCTGAATGCGATATTTGCTATGCCACAAGAGCATGTACTTGTCTATAATCAGTGCCTCATAACACATTGATTGAGGATTATCGCAAATCCCCATATAGTATAGAACCTAGAAATAGCACATTGTGTAGTTTTTATAATGCTTAAACACAATGAGCACAAGTGTTAATTGTAAACTTTTTTCAGATTGAATGATGTTTGATTCAATGCACTTTTTCACGTACAATTTATTTGTGTCTACAAAAAAACAATGCTACTATAATACGTGAGTAGAAATCTATAATAAAAACTCAACAATTTTATGCTTAGTTAGTATTGTCAGCCCAAAGCAGTCGGAATCAATGAGAACAAGTGTTATTTCCTGGATCCGTTGACTTTAACTCGAAAAATATATATAACTTAGAAAAAACACGCACAATGATGAACTTAAATTTAATATTGTTTTCTAATTCAATTTCCAAAGCTTTTAGTACAAGTGCTAGACACGTCAAGGAAATGGCATCAGATTTCCATTGAAAACTGGTTTAAATGTAATAAATGGCCGGTTGTTAACAAGAGGTTGTACATGTATTGATTTTGTACTTAAATAACGAATAAAGATGACATATACTCAGTTATTTTTTGTTTGTTTCTTTCTTTATGTTTATAAACATAGAATAATAAAAATAGGGGTCGTGTACTTTTCTCATTTTTCCTTTCCTGCCACCATACCATCACATCCAACTTGTTCACCTTTTCCCATTAAGTGTTCATTGCACTTAGGGGCAACATGCCGTAAACGTTGCTTATCCAGTCATAACTATCATATTTGGCGTCTTCCCAATCCATTATGTTGTTTTCCTTTCCCCTTTCCGATTACTCCGATACATTGGGTTTTGGGTTTTAGTGGTTTGTTTTTGGCTGAAAATTTTCCCAAAGGGTTTTTTTTCAAAATTTTTTGAACTTTTTGCTTTTTCCCCTTTTTATTTCTTTTAATCATCGGAATACCACAGGGAAAACGCTTTTTTTGCAAAAAACAGCCAAACAATTAGTCTAAGAATTTTTTTAGTTTTTCCCTTTAAATAAAGTTCCAGTTTAAAATTTTTATTTTAAGGGCTAAAGCTTTTTTTTAAAATTTTCAAAACCCAAGTGATCCAAAAAGCATGCGTTTTTATCTCAGGGTGGGTGTTTTAAAGATTTAATTTAAAATTACTCGAAATTTGGATTTGTAAAAAGCAATAAACTATTTTAATGTTCTTTTTCTTTTTAATTATTTTATCTGACTTTGTTTATTATCGTCGGTGAATTAACCAGTATATCATAAATGTTAACATGACATTTAGCAACGCAACATGGAGATGAAATCAGCCTAAAGTATTTGTATAAATGAAGCTGTCATACTTGCTGATAAAATCATTTTTTCATTAAAGACATGCCCATGTAACAACAAAGCAAAAAAAAATAAAAGATACATACCTTTCTATGATTCTTTATTAAGTGGTAATAGTCTAACGCAAATGAAAACAAGTGTTGCATGAAATTATAATACCTTTGGCAAAATGTACAACTTTATTCATTCAAAACTGAAAATACGGAGCATGCTTTTTTAAACTTGCCCTATGGCAATTTGATGACCGCAAATGATTTTGCAGGTCATTATGTCAAAGGTCAATATCAAAGTGACACTTGGGTTAATATCTGGAAAAAAGTGATCGGAAGCATTTTTCAATATCCGACCAATAACTTGCTGCCACTGTTCAACATAATTTGGTCATAATGCTCTTGCAAGTTTATTGATATTTTACTTATCATTTATTTTTTCATATATAAAAAAGTTCTTTATTTCCTGAAATCACCTCAAGGTTGTATCCATTTGGAAAAACCCGTCTAGTTTTCAATTTAAAGCAGCGCATGAATTCGGTCGGAATTTATATTATTCTAATTGAATTGCCGAGAAACTGATTAATGTAAACATTACAGAGAACATTAATTTGCCTGTAATAGGATTTCGGCGCCTGACTGACGGATTTATAAACGTTGGGAATGTAGCCATTAAAGGAAATATTTATCAACCGGAAGTAGTAAGGAATCTCGTCAGATTGATTAATTGCATTCATTTTAAAATAAGTTAGACTCGTGTTAATATAGTTTTTTTCTTGTACCTGAACTATAGAACAATGCAAATAAATTCATGTAATAAAAGAAGATATTAAGATTGTTACTTTAACCATGTCTTTTAATAAAATAGTTCATTGTTAAATTCATTATTCGTGTTTAACTATGTCGTTATGTTATTCGATTGTAAAGCCTTCTTATCATAACATAGGATCTAATCAAAGTTAATTTGTGGTATTTTGCTAGTGTAAGATAAATGTGTCAGTATGATTTACAATGTGCTATCAAAATTTCCAATTCTAATCCACCAGGAACATTTGTTTGTTTGATTGGGTTTTACGTCACACCGACACAGTATAGGTCTTATGGCAATATTCCAGCTTTACTGGTAGAGGAAGACATCAGGTGCCCTTCCCTGCATTATTTCAGGCACGAACGGGCACTTGAGTCGAACCACCGACGTTCCGTAAGCTAGCTGGATAGCTTCCTCACATGAAATAAGCCAAAGTCCTTGCCGGTATTCGAACCCACAGCGGTGAGGGGCAAATGGTCTTTACCACTGGAACATAAATTGATTTGCTATTACCATCAATATACTTTTTGACAACCCTGCATATTATGCAGTATGTCCAGGCTCTGGCTAACTAACTAAGTATTTAAAAAAAGTTCAATAGACAAAATATTTATTTTGTTCGTATGATAACAAATATTTTTAAATTACAACCAGAGCCATAATGTACCACATTTAATCGCTTCCAAAAGATGCTGATAGTCCATCAATATTTGAAAATGAAAGTAACTTGAATTAATCATGAACATTTCTTAACAATGACGATAACAGGCGATCATATATCAAATCTTACTGTATATTGCTCGTAAGCAAACTTCAGGGAAACAATATCTAGTAGTAGAGACTTATTTGTATTATATCTAACCACAGGTTTTTAATAGTACTATGGTGCAATGCTGTTAATTTTGTGTACCCATTTTAACAACTTAATGATTATTCCCTCTACAAATAGATAGATATCTATTCGTTACCACTTTGTCATAAGCCCCCATGCAGAACGAAATACATTTGTTGCATTTATTTATATATTATATAAAAAATTTCTACAACTCTTTCGTTGTAAAAGATAACCTTTGTATTTGTAATAACTCGATTGTTTTTAAAATCCAAAAGCACAATTGTCATTACTTATGGCAGTTTAAATTATGTCTCTTTATAACTTTTTTAACACTTTGTCTTTGACAACAGGAAGAGTTATGTAAGATAATACAATAATTTTACAATGCCAGAGGATTTGTTATGTAATTTTCACCTATCCCTCCCTTTATGACAATGAAAACATAATAAGAACGCGCAATTAGTTGTCTTCTTGAAATGTTATGGTTAAGACGTAAGAACTTAAATAAGAAATGCACAGGCTTAAGGCTTCTTTGACTTACTTACCAATTTGAACTGAACATTGCTAAATTTATTAACATAAATGTTGCTGCATTCATTTGAAAAATAAAACAGTTATTTTTATATATCCAGCGACATTACACGAAGTATCTTTTAAATAGGTTGCAATGAGAAAGCTTTACAATCTATAAATATTGCGTTAAACTTTAACATGAATAATACACTTAAAGATGATTTATTTTATTCAAGCACAAGTTTAAGTAACAATATAAACTTCTTCTTTTATATTACGATATAGTTTGTATGTTTCTTTACTGCAAATGCAATACACAAGTATATTATCACTAGCACCTAACATAATTTAAAAGAATACAATCAGTCAATCACACGATATTCCTTGCTATTTTCGTTTGATCAATGTTTAATGGCAATATGCACAATGCTCATGTATCCGAGAATAATGCGCCGAAATCCTATTACAGTCAAATTAATGTTCTCTCTAATGTTAGCATTAATCAGTTTATTTCCAATACAAGTAGAATAATATATATTCCAATGGTCAAAATAAGATAAATCCAAGCTTTGCTTTATCAAAAAAAAAATGAAAATAGACGTTTCTTTTTGCCAAATGGATAACACATTCAGGTTATACCAGGACATAGAAAAATGTAAATATACGACCGAATAAATGTTGTGAAAAACATCAATAAACTCGCGAGAACATAATAACCGTTTAATATTGAACAACAACAGCAAGTTGTTGATCGGATAAATATTTAACACAAGTGTCATAGTTACCTTTGACATAATGACCCTCAAAATCAGTAGGGGTCATCAATTTTCAATGTCAGCCTGACCGGGACTCGGACTCAAGAACATCGGAATACTGTGCACGACACTACCGACTGAGTTATCCGGCCGATTACACATCTTCTCCCCGAAAAAGTGGACAGTTCTGAACCATTACAACGAGATCAAAATGCAATATTTTAGACAAAAGAATTATAAACATAATCATAAGGAACATCCAAACGGACATTAATTTGGTTACAATTTAGATAGTTATTGAACACAATACTATGACAGAGGCTGAATTTGCCTTACGCATGCAAGGAGAGTGTTGATTTACAATAAGTGGAAATTTTTTATTAAAATACCCTTAAGGATAAACATAAGAAACCCCATTTTATATTGTTTATAATCAACATTTAAAATTCCCTAAAGGATAAGCATAAGAAACCCCATTTTATATTGTTTTTAATCATAAGTGTATGCCGTTTATGACCTAATAAATTTCTTATTTTTATTTATATTTGATTCATAGATGATGAACCCTTAATTCGTCATCAAAATATATAAGGGATAGTCACAAGTTATGTCACGCTCTTTCAATGTTTATGTAAATAACTTATAACGCAGGTATAAAAATATTTTTACTCCGGCGGTAGAGTCGTGCTTTGAGTAAACCATAACACACTTCTTCGCTGCAGTACCAATTATCTTTTTTATTAATCACAGCATTATTATATTCATTTAAAAACTAAAATGTCTTACACGACGACATGATCAATAGTGTAGAATAAATTTCTGTTTCATATTATAAACTTTTCATTGAGGCATATATGAATCTAAGCAAGTACAGAATTGGGCGGGTTTAGTGTCATATAACATTATATCACTGAGCCAGAAAAATCAAAACAACGAGACAAACACTGTTTTAAGATATTTTATATTTGTGTTTATTTATGAAAAAATGCATTTATAAAGGTAAGCAACTGCACGTGATGAACCATAGAAGTTATCTGCGTGATCGTATACTAGGAAAGTAATTGATGTATATTATTCGAAGCATGTTTTGAGCGGATCAAAAGCAACATTGTTGTTAATTGTTCTATTCAAGACAAAGTCCACATTTAACATGAAATGTCCTTTTTGTTAATTAAAAAAACAACACCATCTACAGTGCTCATACGGTTGTTATCATGGAACCTTCATTGAAAAGCAAAGTTTGGTCCCCAAGAAAAGCAACTGCATGTAGCCTCAGCGATAAAGCAATTTTAAAGCTAAAATTGAATTTAGAAAGGTGATCAGATGTTATGAAGCCCACTTTACATTTACAAAAGTTTCCTTTTTAGTTTTATCATTTATATTTAAATGGATCTCTGCATGGCATATATGGAATTGATTTAAACTTTGAGCTATTAAATCTGTTCCTGTGCAGAGCTACTTTCACCTTTTTGTATGAAAAATGTACACACTTGATATTTCTTTACATATTTCACTTCTGTCCTAAATTAAGTCTTTTAACTCAGTTTATCTGACCAAAATTAGCTCTTAAACATTATACACTACAGAATGATACACTTCCTGTTTCAATAAATGTTATATATATATAAGCATTATTATTTAAGATTCTGATTGTTGTAATTGATGTTGTATACCACACGTAAGTGAAATTATATATACATGTTTGTATATAATTGTTTATAAAACAATTTTAAAACACCGAAGAATATGCAAAATATGTATTGCAAATCTTTGTATTTATTACCCCTCATTTTTTTCGTAATGTTAATGTCCCATAGGCCTCTGGGAGTTATTCTTACTGTTAATGCAAGTGTACCACGTGACTAAGAATTTTTTACTGTTACATGGGTAACAGTATTTTAAACAGTTTAAAATCTGGTCACGTGGTCTATTTACTAAATAAAATGAAATAAAATGGCCGCCATTTTTTCTCTATTCATTCTTATTTTCGACATTAATTTAACCGATAGGACAACATCTTCTCTGGAGTAACTATGACACCCATAAAATTTAGTTGTTTGCACCCTGGTGTGCTTTTCGCGTATAAAATAACTTTTTGTTGAATAGTCAAAAAGTAAATATCCGTTTTCAACGGAAGAAATTGCAATGTAAATAATTATGTGTCAAACTGGAGCATGCAGACGATTTAAGCATGCAACGAAGGATTATTTAACAATTTTAATCAGTGAAACGTTACAGATATGGTGGACAGACATAGGATATCATCGTTCTTTTGTCAAAAACCATGCGAAGAATATTCTGGAAACAGAAGGATCAGATTTCAAAGATCATAACCGTATAAATGGGTTAGTGTTTTGTAAACAAAACACAGCTTATTGTATGTTTATGACTAGTAGATATCATCACTTGCTTAAAGAATAAAAGAAAAAGAAAACTTCTCAAGTAGGCCTAGAGTACACTTAAAACTTCAAAGGTAAGGGCAGTTTAGTTATTGTTACTCTTGGTTTATTTCTGTTACAGTTACATTTAGTTGACAATTTCAGATCATCACAGTACTTTTGTTCGGGGTAATAAAATAAATAACACATGGAATTGTGAGTAACAGTAAAAATGTGATCCCTCGTAAAAATACTGTTAGCCTCGGCTACGCCTCGGGTAACAGTATTTTCCTCGGGATGATATTTTTACTGTTACCCACAAACCAATGTGTTATTTAGAAATCATTAAAATATATGCATTCGTTTCTTATTGAATGATTTGACTTAGACTTTATGTAAAATAAAAATTTTATTACCTCTCTTTATTTACATAAAATGCTAAATTCGGTAATATCTTTATATTTTTGGAACTTACAAAATTGATAAATCTTAATTTGAACATCATATTTATGATATAAAGCCATAAACAATTTGTGTTACAGGATCTTTAAAATCTACAGATTCGCAGTATAATTAAACTGATATTATAGTCTAAAAAGATTTGGTTGTTGTTTTCAAATTCATTTTATTTAATCACAGCGTATCCTGCAACACTGTGTTCTGAAATGCTGTCTTTTAACAAAAGACCATGAATATTTCTTCAACGATACTTCCAAACTTTATTTTATCCTCTAAGTTTTGACACGACTGTGATTCCTGCTAAGCAATCTCTAAATGATTTGCGTGCACCTTAGGCAACAGATGATTAAATTTGTAATTTTCTTAATGTTTTTGTACTGTAATAATAAACCATGTCTTGACAAATAACGTGAATAAAACAAATTGAAGTTAAGCAGGTTATGTGGGTGGTTCGAAGAGTACATTTATACTGATTACTAGTGCATTTAAGAATACATTTGTTTAACGCTGTGAAAAATGTAGTAATAATTCACAGCAAATTAAAGCAATAATATGTAAATGGTATTTCTTTATAATAGTATATAATTATAGACAACATAATTTATTCAAAAGTCAATATTACGCTTAACTTGCACAGAAATTTTATGTGTCAGCTTTCTTTTTGAACATTGTTTTTATTATAAGAATGTAGAACACAACTTGCATTTAAACAGTTGCAGAATCTTAAATATTCTTATTCACTCAAATGACCTTTAAGAAATTGGATAAGAGATTATGAATTCTGCATAACACATATAGAAAACAGTCACAATGTCCGGAGGGTTATTAGAATATTACAAATACAAATAATTGAAATAACTAATTCTTTTCACCAAAAGAGAACATTACACAATCTAATTGATGCACCGACTTATAACAGCTCTATTTGAATATAAAGAAAAGACAATATTTTATTAAAGGCATGACTTCGAAAAGAAATGTCATGTAACAGCTAAACGAGAACCTTAGAGGGTAGTCCGATTAAACCGTACGTGATACTATGTTTGTAAGGAAAATTGAATATTTTCAATCAAAGAATTGAAGCACCAGAATTTAGGCCACTTTTTATCCCAGCGTGATCATAGTGGGCAACTATGTTTATGCATCAGTGAGGTGAGATGATTTTGACTACTTGCGCTGTTATTTTTTAACCATCCGAGATCAGCCAAAACCACCTGTCCAGCCCCGACGTCATATAACTTAAATTGTATTGGTGTGCCGCAAAACGAAATAAAACAAACAAAAGAACGTCTAGATTGGATAAGATTGTATACTCGAAGTTACATACTTAGTTTTGCATTTACAAATACACTGTATGTACAATGTTAACAACAAACTGATATAATGATATATATCGTCTTAAACGTTTAAAACTATTGTAGTCGTTAATTTGAATTCTGTTTTTAAGCAAAATGTTCATTTAATTTGATTTTTTTCCCAACATTAGTTCTAGTCATGAATAAGCGAGAATATAGGGAAAGGTAGATTGACCGTTCTCTCTAAATGGTGATAATAAATGAAAACATTTTTCAGTCGATTTTTTGGTAACTCAACGTTTGTGTAGAATCTTAGAAAAGATCATTGATACTTGGTTTGGGTAGAGGAATGAAATAAATGATGATCACTGCAGTACCCTCATTTTGATAGATATATCCTCATCGATTTATGCTCATTTGAATGAGTTTTAAATATATTTCTTTTCTTCATATTATGTTCGTCGATTTAAATACCACAAGTTCACTCAAATTAAAGTTAAATGATGGCTATTAACTTGAATTTCTTCTTCTATTTGCAATATTTCACTCAAACTGCTCGGTGATTTAATAGCATTCTCAATAAAATATCCTAACACATGTATACTTAATACACCTACAATAAGTCTAAGCAATTTACGTGTGCCATTAAACTTTCAAAATCAAGTGATATTTCAAATTTCATTTTATTCTAATTAACCTACCGCATTTTACGAATTGATATGCAGCTGTCATTGACACAAATAACGATACAAAAGTGTTGAATATTTTGCAGGGACATATGCTTAATAAATAATGTATTATTTATGCTTTTGTTTCATTCATGAAGGTCACATCTACCCTCCGCTTAATTAAATTTAAGATGTAACTGTAACGTTAAATCAAGTCTTAGAGATTTTACAAATGAAGCAGAGTAGGGTTTGTGCAATTGCTATTTTCTGTAGAATATACCATCCCTACTTTTGAAAATAAGAGACAGTAACAGTATAAATTAAGCATATTATACGAGTTTATTCATCAGACAAGAAGAGCTGTTTTAAAAGATAGAATACAACCTTCCTCTCATATATTTAGGTTATTTAATTTCACATCAAATCAAAACTCGGTAATGAAAAACATGGAAATAATTGACAGTTTCATGTTAGCTTCTGATCAAATAATCTGCGGGTTTTTAGTCTTAAATTCTTTGTTTCAGAGCAACAAATTGCATTTGTAATAGATTAGAATAACATGCGATTGTATTTCCTTTTTCCATTAATAATAGGAAGTGTTAGCTCTTATGTCGATGACTTTTTTCATTTTGATCATTATCAACATCAATTTAATTCATAATTATTTATTTTCATCTTTCATCTATAAATGATGACAGCTGAAATGTACGGTTTTCAAAAGGACCACATATTTATATTGTATAAAATATGTTATTATTATCTTTTTCAACTTTATTCAACCAACACTGTGATGCATTGCGCTTTGTATGGGCCATGTGCATAATATCATGATGAGTGAAACGTAAGGAAAATGAGAGAAATCTATAAATGTCTATAATGTTTATCCAAGTCAGCCTTTCCATTGCTACAATTCATTTATGATAAGCATGTTCCATTTATGTAACACACATTAGAAAAGAGTCTGTACTTTCTTTTAGGTCAATGAAAGAAGAACCTGGTTAACTTCTTAAAATAAAACAAGTTTTCTTTATATAATGTTTGTCGAATTCAGTTTCGGAAAATTCGTCTGTATTCTCATTTAACTTAAAGTTTTAAATTCATAAATAGTCTTTCATAACCTCTCCTCGTGCTAATAATTATCTTAATATGTTACTCATTTTGTACCATGAAATGTCATATATTTATATACTGAAATAAATAAAACATAATCGTGTTTACAATTCTTGCAGTTATCGTTAATGATCACGACAGGACTCTTAAAATGTCCTTATTTGTTAATGTGATTTAAAAGTAGAATATTACTAAAATTTATGTACGTATCTTTATTAGGGTATATTGATTAGATACATTTAATAACGAACGGTATGGTATGCGATATTAACAGAAGGATTGCTCATTCAAAGGTTCAAAGAAAATTGGAACAAAACATGTTTTCATAAAAAAAGAGTATTTTAATATAAAACGAATATATGAATTTAACTTTAAATGTTAATTATCTACCAGCGTTTTTTTAACATTTCAATATTAAAATTTCTTTTTTCCATCGCTACGGTAGTATTTGATTACTTCCTAATTCGGCAATCGTCAATTAAATGGCACACAAAGAGCAGATTTATTCTATTCTGACAAATAGGTTATGATAATACTTAAATATTTCATGTTGTGTCAAATTGTGTTCGAAAAATTATCTCATACGCTGGTTAAGTTAAATTCCAATATATGTCATCCTGTTTGTATGGAGAAAACTGTTTAATGTAAACATCACGGAGAACATTTATATAACCATAATCGGAAATCGGCGCCTAACTGGCGGCGGAATAATAAACATTGAGAACGTTGCCATAAATGATAACTAGGACATGTCTAGAAGAAAATCAGAATTCCTATGTGATTGATTGATGACAGTCATATCAATCTACATTTATGTCAAATGCATCTGGCAGATATGTAAAAGTTGTCTCACCTTTTCTGGGAAATCAGGAGGCACTGATTGCGTTTGAAGCGAATACATTAATCCAACAATATTCACGCTTTTGTCTGTTAATACAACATTTGGAATAATTGTTTTAAATTAATAAACACAGTGTAATTTTGATTTTATTGCAATAAAATGTATTTATTTCATTATATCATTTGAATTTATTATTTAATATTTTTGATTTTACTTAGAGACATGGAATACGAAATGACATTTTTATTATGCTTTACTGAAGATGAAATTATACATTTCACGTAAACAAATATTTAAGAGTTATTTCATAGGACATACATTTCAAACTGTATTTGTAACGAGCAAATGAGAGGCTTAATGTCCTTTAATTATGTAATTTAATTACAGAAAATAAAATCTGAGAAGAAGAGTTAGGAAGAAAGTTGCTCATATTTTCATTTTCCTGTTTTGTAATCCAGCAAAAAGGTACACGATATATCATATTCGCTAGGTGTGGTATCATGTTCACTGGATGAATTCATTTTTCCAATCTTATAATATAATCCGACACATATTCAATAACTATACAGGAAAGACAATGGACTGAGTGAATATGATTTGCGCATGCGCAGTTATGACTAGATGTAGTATCATGTTTACTGGCTGAATTTTGTCATTATAATATAAAATCAGATTCATTTTTAATGACCATACAGCATAGACTATTTAAAATTATCAACTTGGTCAATATGACATTTACTAGTGAATATCACAGCATAATGGCTTACTTGTCAATAATTGTAAAATATTGCACATAGTAAACACAATATCCAATATTATCACGAGTGTCGTAACCAAGAGTGAACATGAATTAGCTGGTGTTCACGAGTGAAATATATTTCGATATTATTTTTTATTTATCTAAAAATGTGATTGAAACAAACAATGAACACCATGATTATATTTGACAAAATGTAATACTTTGTGTGTTTTATATTATGTTTTACTTTCATTTATAATTGTTAAAAAATAAATTTCTGATCAATTAATATTAATATTATACTTTGATGTATATAACACATTGTTTAACAAAGTTATGCTCATACATGTCATAATTTCAACCAACATTCAGTCAGTGTGGCAGCTGTAAAAACTTGCCCCGCACTTCACTTCAGTGTTGTTATATTTTCTGGTCTGTCGGGATCATTGATGCCAGCACTTTTAAGTGTTTCAAGATTAGTTTTTCGAAAGTAAATGAAGTGTCGGGTCAATATTATTGGACAATAACTTAAATGCATCTTACTTTTTTTATAATATAAAAAATGTTTCCTCCTAGGTATGCCTATACAATATTGTGCGTATACATAAATAAAAGAAAATGATTTATTTTATCCAAATAAAGGTCAAAATGGTCTTATATAGTGTAGTATAAGTAAGTTCTTTCTCATTAGAGCATAAACATGTATTTCAATTGTAAAATATTAGTGAATGAATGCCGTCAAAATAATAAATGTGCAATCTTATAAAGAAATAAATGTCAGTCAGCTATATTGGGATTCCAATCAAATTCTTGAAAAAAGCATTTTAATCTTGTCACATTGACGAATTTAGCTCAGTAGTAATATTACACCGATTATAAATGATACGCAATAAAGTATGACATATAACCAATAGGTCCAACAGGCTTATCATAAAATATCAATCAATTTATTTCAGAGATATAGTGGTGTGATATTATACTGTTACCAATATTAAAATACAATAACTGTCGTCAGCAAATTGTATGGAATGCAAGATCGATTACGTTGGGGAATGTTTGAATGGGATTTGTTTAAACGTAGTGTTGAATGAAATGTATCTTCCTCGCCATTGATAACTAACTAAAGCAAAAATATCTTATAGTTTGAAAACATGTAAAAAAACTATATAAATCTGTGTTCATTTGGGATTAAAATAGGCTGTGGACCTTTTTTTAGACCTATGCTTCCTAATTTACCCAGAAGTCGTGTCATTTTTCATGACTCCCTTATGGCTCGAGCCCTCTCTAGTTTGTTTGACCTTACTTGTCATATAAAATATTAAACAGAAATACACCTTTCAACCGGAACTATTTAATAAACGCATATTTTGTATTATTATTGTTAAAATTAATTAATTATTGTTATTGTTATTATTATTATTATAAAATAACTAAATATTATTAATTAATTAATCAATATAATTAA
Organism: Ruditapes philippinarum; assembly: GCF_026571515.1. NCBI lineage: Eukaryota > Metazoa > Mollusca > Bivalvia > Venerida > Veneridae > Ruditapes > Ruditapes philippinarum. The sequence goes on from NW_026862621.1 coordinate 19,161, forward strand.
TTAATTAATTAATAACTATGTTTGGATTGCTTTAATCAATACTGTTTGTTTACATGATAAAGCACGTCTGTCACACATCTGTAGGCAAAATTATTTGCTGTATATAACTCTTTTAATCCACAATTTAATATCTTATGTTTTATGACGTTAAAACTATATATGTAACATAACACTCAATTTACCTTTTTCGTCTAATGTCACAGTACAAATATGAAAAATATTGCCAAAGCTTAAGAGTACTTAAAAGCCGATAATAACGTACTTAAACTAAACAATGCTACATTTATCAAAGTATTCAATATGAAACATGACTAAAATAAAATTTCTTTTTTATAAAATAGTAATTCATCCAAGCCCTAACTTGTCAAGATTCGGAGAATTAAAGGATTATTTCTTTCTGTAAAAGTACCGCATTGTCCAATATCGAACCATTTTGACTCAGTTAAGTCAGTATACATACAAAAGTCATACAGTTTTTATAAAGTGAAGGCGTAAACTTAGTATTCATTTTCTTTTCAGCATTTTGTTGCAGCAAATAAGATAGTGAATAAAAAGTTTTCTAGAAAACAACTTTATATAAGTCTCATATTAATTTGCAAATATGATAGAAAACTATTCTCATAAAATGTTGAAGTTTGTTTGTACTCGAAAGAAATTGATAAATGCCAATGATTCAGCAAACATTAATAAGTCCGTATTTAGAACTTGGCGTCTTACTGACGGCTTAACAAACATACCAAACGTTGTCGCAGGAGGCAAACTAGAACATATTCAAATCTTCAAACGAAAATAATACAAAATAACACATGATTAATTAAAAGCCCTTTAAACATATGTAAAGACCATGTGACAAATATGATATGGAAATAACATCATTAAACTTCGTAATTATAACTATATGATGTCTTAATATTTCTGCTCTTTTAACAGACTGGCAAGACATTTAGTATGATTTATTTTTGAACAAAAGTTAAAACAACTTCGGTTAGCACATAACATGGGTTGTCAGTGAATGAGTATAAATAGAATGTGAATGTACCTACTGCTATAGTATAAGTAGTCTACGTTTTTAATTGTTATAATTATCTTGCTATTTAAAGATGTTTTGTTACTTAGGAACAAAACCCGATGCAAAAACAATTCTTGTGTTTTCCTTATCTAATAATTTTATTTGAAGGCTACATTTTTTACAAGGAATGATCCACTTTCTTTACCTGGAATTTTAATGGCATTCAGACGAAAATGAAAATAAATTATCCAACAGTATAGAAACTTGTCAGTTAGGACGGTTTTTATATCTTTATTCTGGTGGTCAGGGCATTGTAATGGGCTAATATTTCAACTATATGTTTTTCCAGAAGTGATGATATTTTAGAATTTCGAATATCACTTTTAACGGTAATGAAATTGATAAACATTTATTTTTCATGTTTAAGATATAAAAAAAATTCTAAATGAAGTTCTTCCTCAACATGCAGAAAACAAAAAAAACAACTGAAGCTTATTTCATCTGTCTAAATATTATAAACGACTATCAATAAATTATCTATATTTATATCTCGGGATTTTAGCATTCGAAAACTTAAGGTTATTCAAAGTCCATAACTACGATTCCGACTTGTTCTTTAAATCTGTTTTGATGTGTTTAATATTCAATAATAAAGACGACAACACATGTGTGAAAAGATTAAGAAAAGAAACATTCTAAATAAACAAAAATTGTTATTTGACACAAAATTAAGAGATATCTTTAGCATGAATTTTCTATGGAAGCAACTTTTATTTGCTTGTCGAGACAAAAATTTCTTTGAATGTGAATGATTAACTGAAATTGTACTAAATATTTTCTTTTGTTAAAGGAAATAACCAACTCATTTATGTTATAAAAATACAGTTTAAGATTTATCGCCTTACAATAAATTCCTTATAAAATGTTAAATTATAATGTCTTCAGGAAATAGCATGAGTTTATTGTTGTCGTTGATCAAGAAACCATATTTGTTCTTGCAATTCATAGAAAAGCTGTAACAAGATACAGAAACTTTTTCAGGAAAGTCACACAATCTGTCACTTTCGTTCTACATGTTCTAGTTTTACGCTTATCACTTTCCGAACGCTGAATATAGCAGGTGTTTTACCGCCTACAGCTATGACTTCCCGTAATTCTTTGGGTAAAAAGAAATTATGGCAAAATAACACAATATATTATTTTCAACAGATGTTTTATCATAAAAATCTGGAAACAAAGTGATCCCCCGGAAGCATTAACCACAAAAAAATACATAAGAATTGCAGATTCGGTTTGATTGAGTCTGTACATGAGGGATAATGAATACGTGCAACAACCTTCACGCCCAATAGCACCGGCTTGAGCGGTACTCAATTCTCAACACTTAATAGTGCTGGAATCAATAATCCCGACAGACCAGAACAATATAACAACACTGAAGTGAAGTACGGGGCAACTTTTTACAGCGGCCATACAGCACTTGACACATGCTGTTGTGAAGTATAAAAATCTGGAAACAAAGGATCCCTCGGAGGCATTAACAACAACAAAATTACATAATAATTGCAGACTCGGTTTGATTGAGTCTGTACATGAGGGATAATGAATAAGTGCAACATCCCTCACGCCCCCCCCCCCCCCGGCTTGAGAGGTATTATCTTGTCATCAGAAATTAAACGTATCTGGGTGTTTTTTGTTGTTGTTGTTTTTAAGTGTGTTTTAACATCCATTTAAAATACATACCTGACTGACTTAAGTAGAGGCTTTTTCTTGCAATTGACACATTATTGATTCTTTTATTCTGGGAAAATTTTCTTGCACAGAAAAATCTGGCTTTAAGAAAAAAAAATTTTAAATTACAATCAGATCCATACAAAATACATAAAATATATTTTCTATTGCACTGTTTATAACACTAACTCTTATGCATTATAAGTGTACTTGTAAATAGTAACAAAATCCCTTTACTTTTTAACAACTTGATTATCATACCATCTGCAAATAGATAAATATATTCGTTACCACTTTGTCAAGGACTCCTATACAATATGAAATACATTTGTTGTAAATGTATACACATTTTCAATTTCTACAACTGTTTCGGTGTTACAGTAAAATATATTTTTTATTTTTGTGATAGCACATTAAATAGCACATCTGTCTTTTGTTATATCGAAGTTCAAATAATGTCTCTATATAACATTTTTAACACACACTCGCACTCTTTCTTTGACTTCACGAAGAGTTATATAATATTTTACGATTATTTAACAGCGCAAGAGATTCTGTCTTATAATTTACACCAATTTCCCTTTATGACACACACTGAAAACATAATAAGAACACGCAATTAGATGTCTGCTTCAAATGCGCCATGATTAATACGTTAGAAAAAGACAAAAACACTTATCTAGGCATAAGGCTTCTTTTACTTACTTACCATTTTGCACTACCCGTTGTTACATTGATCAACATGAAAGTTGCTGCATTCATTTTGCGATTTTTTTATTATATACGATTCAGCGACATAACCCTAATTACCTTTGAAAAGACCCTTTGTTGCTTTACAATCTATTTACATCTCATTATTCTTGAACATGAATATTACAGTTTAAAATGATTTATTTTATTCAAACACATGGTTTAAGAAACAATATTAAATTATTCTTATAACATGATAAATTTTGCATTTTTCTATACTGCAGATGCAATAAACTAGTATATTATCAATAGCATCTAAAATAATAAGACCGAATAAATGTTGAAAAAAATAATAAACTTACGAGAATATTATAATAATTTAATATGAACAATGGCAACAAGTTATTGACCAGACGATGATTAAACACAAGTGATACTGTTATACTGACCTTTGAAATAATGACCCGACTGAGCTATCCGACCGCTTATTATTATCCGCTAAAAAGTAAACAGTTCTGAACCATGACAATGAGATCAAAATTAAATTTAAATATTTAAGCCAAAACAGTATAAAAAGAAAAAAGGAACATTGAATAGCGAATCATTTTGGTTATTTTTCAAGTATTTATTGAACACAACATTTTCGAAGTGGCTTTAGACTGAATTTGACTTACGTGTGGAAGAAAATTGTTACATGCTCGTGTATAATTTACAATTGTTTAAGATATCATTTAAAATTCCCTAAAGGATAAACAAAGAATGAAACTTCAATTTCTTCTTAGAATTCATTGAAAACTGTAAAGATATATAGAATATTCACAAAGTATGTCACTCTCATTTTTGAATTACGTTAGTCACTTCATCACGCTGCATTTTGCAATTATATACTCGTACATGATATAAGTATTTCTACCCCAGCGGTAAACTCGTGGTTGGAAAATTCTTTGAATAAACCATAACACACTTTTTCGCTTCAATGTCAAAAATCGTACCTTATTGTTAATAACTATAGTAATTTAAAAACTAAAATGTCTTACCGACATTATATAAAATAAATGTCTGTTTCAGATAATAAAAGTAGACATTTCATTGAGACATATATACTACTCAAAATTTGCTAAGGATCACTTTTTCTACAGTCCGTTACTTTATTGTTTTTTTAATAAATGTGAAAAACTACAGTCCGTTACTTTATTGTTTTTTTAATAAATGTGAAAATTGACTAAAAGGAATTAAATATAATTAGTTCGGAATTGGTTTTTATGAATATAATGTCAATGAAAGTGTTCCTTCACGTGTGTCTGTTGCAGAAAGAGTGTGCTAGACGAAAATCAACATTTTTGAGATCACATAGTTGAATATAAAAATCTTGCAAATGAGATATTTGTTGTAGTATAGTGTCCGCGGGCATTAATTACGGCCTGTTATCGCCGCCGCATGCTGCTGTTGAGCCTGTGTACCTTATGTTGAGGAATCTTGGCCAATTCCTCTATGATTGCATGTCTTAGCTCCTGAACTGTTGTTGGTTGGACTTGGCGTGAAGAAATGGCTTTCTGCAGCATATCCCAAACATGCTCAATTGTATTTAAATCCGGGTACCTCGCTGGCCAATCCATGCGGGCTATAGTTGCCTCCTCAAATTCCAGTTGTGATGTGGGCTCTGTGTGCACGGGCGTTGTCATCCATAAGAATGAAATCAGGGCCGACTGCTCCAGCGTACGTGCGTACATGGACGTCTTAGATTTCATTGACGTACCTTTCTGTCGTCAGTGTACCTTTTTCAATGATGTGAAGGTCCGTTTACCCATAAGCGCTTATTCCCGCCCTAACCATGAGTGAAACCACGCATGCAGAAGCTAAGCGTTAATTTGGACTTTTCCAAACCCTAGCGCGTCTGTCCGTGAAGTCCACACAAAACATTGACTCGTCAGTGAAGATGACCGGGGTCCATTCATTAACTGTTCATGCGACATGAGTCTGCGCCCATTTCAAACGCTCTTGAATATGGCGTTGTGTCAAAGGAATGCGAATTGCTGGCCTCTGTGACCTAAACCCAGCATCATGGAAACTGTTTCTTATAGTTTGTGTGCTTACACGCACACCAGTTGCATTCTTGAAGTCGTTACGTAAGGTCGTAGCGTTCGAGAACCGTTGGCGCCTGGTTTGAAGGACATTAAATGGGTCCTTGGCTGCTGAAGGAAAACAAATTGGTCACTGGTTCGTGTTGCTTGGTTGTGTGTGGGTTGTGTTCATTTAACGCCACCTTTCTTTATTGATCTTGTTTATCTCATTTTTGCGTCGTTGAACGTTCCCGACCTCCGGCGAGGCCCTGCATGCCTTTTGTAGTCATTTGGAATCGGTTCCCCATCCTAGAGACAACGCTCTAAGTTACCCCAAGGACATGGGCAACGTGCCTTTGTGAACAGACATTCCAATACGCATTTTCATCTCATCTTCACTAAGACGACATTTAACCTGTCAATTTGCCATAGTTTGTTAATTTCGAATACAGTTTTACAATAAAACGAGACGAGAGAAGTATTGCTGCTTGTACACGTTTGGCCATAAAACACTAACTTTCCATGGGTATGCTTTTCCACGTGCTTATCGTGCAAGGTGAACAAGACAAATCTATAACGTAAGTACACGATTATGGGGTCCTCGTACAGATGTGTCGTTAGCGGAAATATAATTTTAATATGATGATAATAGGACTGAAATATGCAATGTCAAACAGGTGATCCTTAGCAAATTTTGAGTTGTATATATGAATGTAAGCAAGTATAGACATTGGTTTTACAATAATTTTGGCTTAAGAGTCAGATCACATAGTATCACTGAACCTGAAAACTTCAAACACAGACTCAAAGACTATTTTAAGTCATTTCATATCTTTAATACTTATAAAGAAATACATTTATAACGATAAGCAATTGCAATTGATGAACAATAGAAGTTATCTGCGTGATTTTACTCTTTTCTCATAGAATAGGAAAGTAATAGATGCATGAAATTCTAAGTGTGTTTTGGGTGTCAATAGCAATATATTTTATATTGAAATGAATTATGAATCCGTCGCAAAATATGTACTGTAACAGTTAATTGTGTTAGTTTAGCGAGTTTATTGACTGAAATAGAAATGTGGCTATTATTCACGCCTCAAATCCCCGATTCAAGAACAATGCAACATTTAACATGAAATGGTAAAGTTTTAAATTTAGAAACATCTACAGATGTGTTTATACAGCAGTAATTTCGAACCACCATTGTGCCACGTTCGTGTCATTCACTGAAGAGCGACGATTAGGCTACATTAAAAGGCTTTCAAAACATCTTAACTACTCTAAATAATGTTTAGTTAAACCAATATTTTATTTTTTACAACATAAATATATACAGAAAGCATATACAATCACACTGATATATTTCGTGGAAAATGTGACTTATGTAAATTCCTTTCCACACATTAGGTACTTGCAATAAAAAAATATGCACACACTTGGTTAGAATAATACAGAAAAAGGAAATCTGATAAATAATTAAAATGAATAAATTTGTTAGAACATTATATCTAGAGTAATAGAATAAGAAAATAATGTTCAAAACGCAGAGATCGTCATTAAACACAACAAAATGATCCACCTGTTTTAAAACATGCTATTGTATATTAACATTATTATCAAAACCTACATATTATGAATATAATTCAACTGATATCAAAATCTTACGTAATTCTGGTTTTTGTTTTTACACGCATTTCCTTAAACATGTTAAATTAAAAGTATATAACAATGTTTTCTGTAATGTCGTCTCTTAACGAAAGGCTTTGATATTTAATGACCGATACTTCCCAAAATACTTTCATTTCGTAAGTTATGACACAATTGTGATTCTTGCTTAGCATGCATGCGCCTTAGGCAACAGATGATTAAATTTGTAATTTCCTTAATGGTTTTGTACTGTAATTTTTAGCCATCCTTTGACAAATCACGTTGAATTAATAATTGAAATAAACAGGTTAATATTTGTGGGTGGTTTGGAGATTACATTTATACTGATTGCTTGTACTTTTAAGAAATTCAATATATTTGTTTAACACTTTGATGAATGTAGTTATTATCCAAAGCAAATTAAACCAAGAATATGTAAATATATTCTTTGTTAAAACATATAGTTATAGACAACATGATTCTTGCAAGGACATTTTATGAAAAGTTCTCTTGAACATTGTTTCTTTATTAAAATGTAAAACACTATTTGCACTTAAGCAGTTGTAGAATCTTAAATATTCTTATACACTAAATTGACCTTGGTATTGATACAAAACAATATTCATGATGCGGCGGCGTTCATTTAGTCATATAATCATTTAATTTTATGCGGTGTACTTCTCTGTGGTGATGAATAAAAATGTGCACCTGGAACGAGAAACAAATGAAAATCAAAGAGCAAAGAATTAAGAGGTGATATAGGAGATTATGAATTCTGCATAACACAGATATTTCAAATCAGCAAAGTAAGACTGTTACAATGTCCGGAGGGTAGTAGAATATTTCAATTAGAAATACAAGAAAACCGAAATCTTGTCTAAGAGTACCATTAACAAAACTTATATAATTATAACAGCTCTAATTGAATGAACTGGGCATAACTTCATTAAGAAAAGTCATATAAATAAATGAAACAGCAACTCAAAAACCTTAATGGGTCGTCCTCTACAGTTTCCTTACATGATGCTATTTTATTGTAAAGAAAACTTTGGCTTCCTTTAAATTTGCAGAAAGGCATTCATGCTTTAGAGCGACAAAACCGTTTACATTCTATTTGATTAATTTTGCATACAAAAAGACTTTTGTAAATGCAAATATCTACAATGATAACAACAAACTGATCATGGTGTTTATCTTTTATTATGTTAAAAACTACTGTTAACGTTCTCATGCTTTTAAGCAAAAATACAGGACACCAGTTGTTGTTAAGGCTAGAATGAAAGTTCATACTAAATGAATAACTAAATAAATGATAATACTAAATAAACATTATATTAAGTCAATTTTGGGAAAACTAAACATTTATATAGAATATTATAAATGATACACTTGGTTTGGTCAGCGGAACGAAATATATTATTATCACTGCAGTAAACTCATTTTGAGTGATATAACCTGACCAAATTGAGTTCATGCTCAACTTTCACGCGCATTAAAATCTGCATTTTGTTCTTAATTGTTTATTCATCGCACTCTACTCAAAAGTTTAAATAAATGTGTAATGATGGTTTTAAACTTGAAGCTTTTCTTCTGTTGGCAATATTGCACTTTCACTTCCCGGTGAAATATATATCATATTCACTCAAAAATATTGCATGCTAATTATAATAAAAGCAAATCAGCAATTAACGTGTACAATAAACTTTCAATATTAATTCCAACAATGCAATAATTTGGTAAAATCAAATTTGACGCAGATTTTTCATTCATAAAGGTCACATTCTCTGTTAAAATAAATGAAAAAAATGTAACTGTATCATACAATCAAGTCTTAGATAACATGATTACAAGTTAGCAATTACAAGTTTAATACGCTTCAAACAATTCTCCTATCTAACAAAATCAGTCGACGATATAACAGTAGAGCCAAATTGAATCTTAAACCGTTTATTGATAAAGTATGATACATTATCAATAGTTCCAAAAGTCTAACTTTAAATCATCAGTCATTTTTTTATAAAGATAAAATGTTGAGGTTATTTTTTCCCATTTTCTAATAACTTTAAAATGATTAATTGATTTTTGTTTGTATTTTTACTGTTCAGACCCAGTTCTAATGTCAATAATATCTCACATCAGCAGGCCATCATCGGCATAGCTTTCATTAACGTAATATTGTGATGTAAACGTACATATTAGTGTCACGTTATGAACTACCTATTTATTCTGAATGAATCGTATTGTAAAGAAGAGACAAAAAGGCCGTGTTAATTCGACATTACTTTAATAAATTAAATGTGTTCTTGTTTTATTCTTTGTATTTTTTATTTAATCTACTTATTTATTTCTGTGCGTATGTTGGGTAAAGGGTATTTCAAGATACAGTATTCATCTACGAGTACGATTGAGCGAAGGGTTTGATGTAAATGATTCGTTTAATGACATAAAACAAGATGATTTATTTCATCTAAAGAAGTTCGATTGTTTCGCTGTATATTGTAATTTAAGTTTTAAAAAAACATTGACTCTTTGAGAAGTTGTATTTTAAAAAAGGCTTTCAAACAAAAATTCAAATATATCAAAAGTCATATCATCCTTAAATGTTAGGAAAGTACATGTTTTTTTATTGGCAATGCTTAGTTTACAATTGCGGGAAACAATAGGGGATTAAATTTGAAAGAAGATCAGAGATTATGAAGACTGAATACAACAGACAAACTTTCAAATGACAAATTATTAAAAAAAACAGGCAATATATCCTCATGATGATTTTACATTATTCAAATAAGGTGTACTGGAACCACCCTAATATAATAAAGCCAAACATAAATGATTAAAAGTACCACTAACTCAACTATAACGCTTTTCAAAGATCGGAAAAAACGTCTCAGATTATGTGTACAAAACGACTTTGTTCGACATTCTCACGGAATAAACGAAATTAATGTGGCGATACAAAAAGAGATAAATAGAATCTTTACAGAACGTCCTAAACAGTAAAACATGAAAATGAGGCAGGTTTGTTTTATTATCGCCTGTTCATGGACAGTACTTGAAAGTATAAGCTACTGCAAGTTTGGACAAACCACTAACTGATATCATTATTACTTCAAAATACTAGCAAAGTGATGCCTTGGACAATTACTTAAAATGGACTTATTTTCACAGGACCTAAGCTTTAATCATATCTATAAATATTAAATATCATTGCAAATAACTTATATGTTCTTTTGTCATCGAAACTTTTTAATATTCTGCAGACAGAAATAGAATTGATTGGAAACAAGAATAAACAATGCTGTAATTTGGGGAGTTACTCGAAAAACATCAATCATTGTGATTTATAAAACAAATATTCTAGTGAAAACAAGTCTTAGTTGAATACAAGCTTGAACATTTTGCCCTGGAATGAAAATATGTTTTTGTTTTATTGTGGTTTCATTTATGCATTTTATATACAAGAAGAAGTATTTTTAATTCAATTTAATTTAAATGCTTATCGTAAAAACAGCATTGAATCAATGGTCAAAGTACAACTTGGGACTCGAGGGAAGCTACCTATCGTAGACGAGAAGGAGACAGAAGTTTTACCAAAATAGTATAAAACAACAAAGCATACATCTGAGGAACACAAAAGCAGGCAACGCACTGGAACGGTCAGCAACACAAGTTCTGCTTCTTACAATGTATATGAAACGTTGTTCACCCTACGTCTTATCTGTGATATGCTGGCTTCATCAGATCACCTCAGATCCCCTTTCAAAATTCCATTTTATTTAGTTCCGCCCATTGTTTTCTCGTTTAGGGCAAATGGAGTATTTTACTTGGGAACGATACGCCGCTTTTCATGGAATGGCACAACTGTGTCACATTGAAGGTTCCATGATAACCGCCGTATGAGCACATCTGCTGATGTTTCTAAATTCAACATTTCACCATTTCCGTCTTAAATGTTGAATTCTGCTTAAGCCGGTGCTTTGGGCGTGGACAATAACTTGCACTTTCCAGTACCGTCCATGAACAGGCTCAATGAAATCGAGCCTGCAACATTTTCTATTTTGTTGTGTTTATTATATATATAAGATACTGTGATTACAAAAATCATCTTTAAGATGAAAATTGAAAATGTATCTGATCAAGATGATTATGGATGCAATACAAACGAGGGTTTATTAACACATAACATGTTCACCTAAAGAACACCCAATATATAATGGTAACGTTTGGACCATCAACTTCAGAAATTGTTATTTAACTCGTTGTTTTTACTTTCCATCAATTCTCTAGGATATTGTATAAAAGATTGTCTGTTTAAACAAATTGTGTATAATAATTTTTTTTTTAACTTGGTATTTGTTTTTTTTATGAGAATTTGCGCTTGGATAGGTCCTTAACTTCATTGTTTTTATATAGCGGCATACCGCCTCTTCACGATGCTTTTTACATCCATTAATACATATGTCGTGTTATATCCAAACATAAACATTTACTTTTGGATCATGTTGCTACTATATAAGCTTTATCATTTTTTATTATTTTTATTGAAGATTTTAAAACTGGCGAAAAAAAACATACATGTGCATATGTTCAGAGATCCGGAATGAAAAGGAAAATTATAGTGAAAAATATATTATAAACATCCATGAGGAGAAGGAAATGTAAATAAAAAAGTATCTTTAACTATATTTTGATCACGACAATGTATATATTTCACGTTAGCTATAACCCATATTTAAATATATAAAATGTGATATACCTTACAGCGTAATTAGCCTTAAACAAGAGGCAAACAGTTTGGAAATTATTAATTTCCCTGATAATTGTTATTATCTCTTCATTGGTGAATGCAATTTAATATTAAATCAAAAAATATTTTTAGTAAAATTGAGAGCAAAATACAATGCGAGTGACGTGAAATATAAAAAAAACTCATTGAAATTTTACATATTTCTAAAGTATTCTCCATATGACAAGATATGTAGGATTACGCTTTAATTTAACACAGATGTGTTGAAATCAGACATCTTGTAAAATTATATTCTTTTATAATTATAAAATGACAACTTATAACTTTTTTTCAGGATGTCACATGTCTTCAATTTTATAATTAAATATAACTATGTCTTCTTTTCCGTACAGGAACGAATAAAAAACCGTATCGGTTTATCACCATCGTTTCATTTTTCAATTTACAGGAGAACAGCGTCCGTATTCGGTTTTTGACACGTTTCCAATTCACAAGTCTAGGTCAGTTAATGTAACAGAAGTGTCTAACTCGGAAATGATATGCAAATCTTCTATAAGAAAATAAAAGATGTTTGACTTATCAATAGCAAGCTCAGAGTATACAAATAAACATAATTTTTAAGCTTCTAAGGAACTAAAACGAACTTGATAGCAAAAAATGTTTTTGTTACATTATATTCATTACTTACTATTGATGTGATTGTTTTACATTTGATTTATATTGAAAAAACAAATCGAAGACGCACTCACACAGATATGAAGATTATAAAAATAGAGTTATAATAATGTCCAAAATATGTAACAAAATGAAAAGGAAAAGGATTCAAGTTTCAAGAAAAAATGCTTGCATGTGCGAATAAATGTCTGTTTGGTTTCTGCAGTATCTATAACCATATATATACTGCGTGTTTAACATAACGTAAGAAATGTTCTTCTTCATGTTCAGCATATTTGCCGTTAAATTCCATAATGTTGATAATGTGAATGTTATTATTACCTCAATAATTTTAAAATGATAATCACAAGATTGTTTCATAATAACATTATTTTATCCAATTGTTTAAAGGAATATCTTCTTTAATTTTGAATACATAACGTGCATTCTTTCTTGTAATGTTTATATTGTAAACTCTTGATATGTTGAATAACTAACGGTACGTCAGTCGTTAAAAAATTGTCATAAAACAATGAAACATTTTGCAAAAGTCATGTTCATATACATCCAATTCATACTTAAAAAAAACATCTTTCTGATGTAAAATACATTCTACTTTTGCTGACTTTTTCTGCAGTTCGATAAATATTTTATCTCTGTGGCGCCGAAAGACAAACAACTCATGAAGATAAACATGATAATAATGTGTTCCAAGAAACTTACATATTAATCACTTTTCTTGCGATATGAATAACCTGGCGAACTGTTATAATCAAACTTATGTAGCATTGTTAGATGATTGCAAGCCACAATATTATCTCAAAATTGATAATATGTTTTAAAATTGTACATTCCATGTCAAGAGGCAGTATAGAATAGCCAAAAAAAAAAAACAACAGCAACAACAAACACTTTGTATTTAACATCTAATTTATTAAGATAAACGTTTAATTATAGGAGTAGAAATAAGATTATGCTTATCACAATTTTCATAGACTTTGTGTGTGTAAAATACACATGTAAGAGTATGTACATGTGAATCTCAGTTTAAATGTATGCGGTCATTTTTTGAGCGTTTTTTACCACTAAAATTTTGATTTCATTATTTCTTGTACTTTTTAAAAAAAACAAAAAAAAAACGTTATTTAATAAACCCATTTATAATATCCTGATATCTACACAAATTATTAATGAATAAATTTTAGTTTTGTCTGTGCAATTTTATATATACTCCAGTTATTACAAAATTAATTGTTTTTAATCAAGAATATTCTGGAAACCCAGAAGTAAATCCAAGATTCATTGGTATCGTTTATTAAATGTAGAATTGCAACACAGGATTAAAATAAATCAAACAGAAATGTAATTTTGAGGGTAGTTTACGCTTGGTTAATGCGAGTGTTGACATTAAATTGACGTGGCATAAATTGTCTCAAATGATTTACAGTAAATAATAACGTCTAACCCATGCATAATTTATTTTTGGACAGGTACGTCAAAGAAAACTGAATTTTCAAAATAAAAGACATATTATATAGAGGATATGTGTTTGTTTTGAATGTAAGATCAACGAGAAAGAACACCATCCCTGCTGCAATGGAAACTGAACATCTTATGTAAGATTAATAACAGATTTTGAAGCCGGTATTTACCACCATATGTCTACTATTAACTCATTTATGTTTTTCAGTTGTTTTCTTATTTTATTCATTTATTTTGGTAAAGTGTAACTTGCAATGTGTAAATTATGTCTTTTTTCACTCTACGATACTTGACTTTTAAATACATTTGCAATTGTTTTCATGAAATGTGCAAGGATGAATGAGCAAGGATTTGGAGGCATGCTACTTTAAGTTTTGTCTTCTTTTATGTAACTGAAAAAAAAAGACTTTATTTTGTATTCATGGCCACTTCGAAGTCCACGTCAGTTTTCAATCATCTTATTATGCATACAGCTTCATAATGAATTTCTTTTTTTTTTCAGTACTCAGGTATGTTTATAACTTTAGCATCATTGTATTAAAGTTATATTAAAATGTGTTTCGTGTTGTTGTTTTGTTTTCTATGCAAACAGAGAAATGGTTTCACATCCAAAGAAATGTATTTATCTTCCTTTCTAAACATCGTTTTATAGTTGCCATTCTAACTGTACAGTGTTTCTGATTATTTATTTGATCATTATATACTTCTTTATCAATTGGTATGTAATTAATTAACTACTAGAAAACGCCTTCAAATACCTGTAAAATATTATCATATTTTGAATATTTTTAGATTTTTATTATTGTAGGTATGTCATATCAGAGTTGAACGATTGTTGCTTTAAATTTATAATATGTTTCTTTGTATCCATATCTTTACTATATGGAATGTTATAGAATAAATGCAATGTGAATGACTGAAGCTGCAGATATGTTTGAGTTTTATTTTCTTAGTTTTTGTAGACAAATGATACATGATTTATATCTGTTTGAGCAAAAAAAAGAACTAAAAATTAAACAGATAATACTACTAATAATAAACAACATCTGAAGAAACATATTCATAGTAAAACATCACTTATAACCTGTCTGTGATTAAACATTATTGTTTTGTTTTTAAAGGATTTCATGAACTAACGGTAGGTAATAGAAAAACATATCTTTTCTTTTTCATGCCCCTATAAAAAGAGGAAATCTTTAAAAAGGGAAGAAAGTGTGACACTCCTAGGTTTAAGATAAGTTATAGAGAAACAAAGTTTTTAAACGCCATTTGAATTTTATCTGATTAATTTAAATGATATGACTGCCTCTTTTTATTTAAACGCGCTTCTATAAGTAATACTTTATTTTCTTATCTAATTTATCTTATCTACTATACTTCTCGATCTAAAATAATCTAAAACACAAATGAAATTAAAAAAGAAATATATACCAAAAACAAGAGAACAAGACAGTAATTTAAAAGCTGATAATGGATATAACATTAATTATTTTTTGTCGTATATGTCATCCTGGCGGAAGTAATGTATCTGGTTTGTTATTCAATACTTTGAGACGACATTTTATGTGTCGTATAATATATACTCTATATAGAACAATTGCGTTTCCGGGAAATTGGCAAGTCAGCTGTAGCTTCTTGTTTCGTATTTGGATGCACAAAAAAGAAAAGAATAAGGATTTCTTTATGTTTGCAGACTAAACCAGAGATTTATCTTAAGATTTAGGGAAAGGAATTTCTTTGAAATTTTTATCATCTATTGTACCATTGATTCATAATTGCAATGAACGAAATTTGATGTATATCTACATGAAACGATACTTTTATTTCTAAAAAAAATCTTTAAATGGCTTTAAGCTTACTATACAAACTGATAGTATTTCGAAAATAAAAGTACGCAGGTCCTGCATTGCGTTTTGATAGTTTGAATCAACCTTTAATGCTTTATTATAATCTTAAATTTTAAATTCTTAATAGTACATGTTGAACAAATGCTGTATACTATATATTCATTAACAATATATATACGAAATAGCGAATAGAATTTATTTTTAAACGGATAAACTCATGAATTTTACAATCCAATGAATGAATGAATGAATGAACGAACAAACGTACGAACGAACGAATAAATAAATGAATGAATAAATAAATAAATGAATTAATTAATTAATTAATTAATCAATAAATGAATGAATGAGGTTTTAAACACTGGCATTTTCAGTCCGGCCATAACTTCACCAGCAGCAAAACAAAAATCATTTATCATTATTTATGATAATTCGTTGTTTCGTCTAGTGCTTTTTAGGATAATGCATATGGTTGCTCGTAGTTGCTGGCTCTGGTTTAAAAGTGCTTGTTTCTTTAGAAAATTTAAAAAATGATAAAAAAATATCATAAAAAAAGAATATTATTTTGTATGCTTTCCCCAATAATTACATGGTTTCGTACGTGCACTTGCTCTTATTTATAAAGATTGCTGTTTAAGCAAACTGTTTCAGAATATTATGTAAATAATTATAATATACTTTATGTATAATATTGAATGAACAATTAACAAACGGATGGGAAGAAAATATACTTTTGAAAGAAACCTATAGCATAGTTCATGTAAATACATGTAATATCTTCATTTATTAAAAAAAAAAACAATAAAAAATAAGCATTTCAAAGGATTTGAACTTAGGATCATGAACAAGTATCTTCCAAATATAAAAAATCATAGGAAACAACAACAGCAACAATAAAGTAATCAGAACTGAAAAGCAAAAACGAAACATATTGGCCTCTTTATTTACTCATCCTAAATACAGTAGGAAAAAAAAAGTTAAATCCGATATTTGATTTACGTTCATTATTGTTGTTGTCAGTAACTTTAATGAATCAATCAAATTTTGTTTCTCAACATTTTTTGTTTGTTTTCGATCTGTTTGCGTCAAATCGTTCATATCAAATGAATAGTTGTCATCCTAAAATATCAGACTTTATTAAGTTTGGTTTGCTAAATATGAGAGTAATAAAAGAAGCCATTCAGCTCCTTTATTCTCCTTCTTTAATCAAATGTACAAAAAAAAATGATATATTTGAATTTAAAGGATCTCCACTGAAGCCTAAAAACAACAGCTCGAGCACTTTAAACAGAAATATATGCAAATATAGTTAAGAAATATACTTTGAAATAAATTGAAAATCGTATTTTTATGCTTTTCTTAGCCCGATTTGAGTGAAAAGCGTTTAACGCTTTTCGTTTTGAGTCATTTTTTACAATTTGAATAATTATTCTGGACAAACGAGGTGCGCGAATGATCTGAAATTTTACACAAAATATGACAGACAAGATCTACAAGGAAAGGCGGCATTCAATGAACGCAGCCCCCATTATTATTAATTACTATTATTATTACTATTAAAGATTAGTTGTCTTAACCTACATCAAATGGTACATTTATCTGGAAAAATATTTTCAATCCCATCATGTCTAAGTACCTCAATGGAGTCCCTTTAACTCTAAGTAAATATACTTGTATTAGTTAAAACTTGAAAGTCATAGTAAATTTAACTTTCTATAAAAGATGTTTAAAATATAGCCAGATTTTTACAAACTATTGTCAATGAATAATTAAAATAAATTTAAACGTTTCGACTGTAAATGAGAAAACATTAATTGTGAATTGATGGGTCGAATATTCACGGATAATGCCACGGAAGAGTTACGGTCTAATCGTTCACGGATTACTACGGAACTGTGAAATTCGCAGTCCGCTCCAGTTCAAATACGGACACAATACGGTATAAGTACGGAGTTCGACGGATTTACCACCAAAAGCTCCGGGAGAGACACGGTTTGTTACGGACCGACACGGTTTGATACGGAGCGACAGGAATCAGGACTGACGCACTACGGATACACTACGATTTGCTACAGTATAAGCACGGGTTAGTACAAATAAGTACGGCCTGATACGGAGTAGAACGAATTGATACGGAGAAGAACGAATTGCCACGGATCTATACGGACCTATTATATCCGTCCACAACCTCTTAAATGCTCATTTTCAAAATGCCTCACAAGAAAAGAACACAAAGAAAACGAATTGCAGAGTTTAATGATTTTGGCGGAGAGGATTCGGCCTCATCACGTCCGACCCCCGAGACATATCAGGTCCGATTGAAGTTAATATTTTGAAGGACGCCGGATCCTCAACAAGTTCGGCCATGAGAGTCTTATACTGGCCATGAAGGGGTCTTCGTAAAAGCCCATCTCTAGTCCACCATCTCCTCTGTCTTCTCTTACCTGATTAGAAATGGACTAGTGATCATCAATGAAAAATGTTGATCAATACTGTTTCTGTTTTTTTTTTTAAATTTGCTGTTCATTTTACAATTACTAACTTATCGTGCATGTTTATGTTTTAAAAAATATGTACAAAGCTTGTTAATTAATCTTATTATCACTCAAGGGCCAGCGTCCGAGGCTTATGAAACACTTCGTTTTATGTACATATTTTCTCCAATTTCACGATCAAATGTTTGTAAAATTTGTAACATTAAATGTTATTCTATTACTTACGAATTGTAGTACGATATTTATATATATTTTAACCTCTATGCATGTCATCAAGCAGCTCGACCACTGCCTCCGCATTCTGAGCCATTTCAATATAAACTTGCAGCCAATACATGACAATTATAATTTATTGAATGCTCAAATATGTCTGTTTTTAACAAGAAGATAGTATTTATACCCTCGAACAAGTACATGATACTTAATTTATCCGTACTAAACAGTGGTGGACGGTATAGGACCGTGCTAATCCCTGCCTCTCCGTAGTTCAACGTATTACGATCATGGCTACCGTGAAAATGCCGTATTAATCCGTATTAAAATCGTAGATATGCTCCGGTCACATATTAATTGATAATGCCACGGAAGAGCTACGGCGGATAACTACGGAAATTTGAAATTCCGTAGCCCGCTACGGTTCCAGTACAGACACACAACGGTATGAGTACTTACCACCAAAAGCCCCCGGAGAGACACGGATTGTTACGGACCGACACGGTTTAATACGGAGCGACACGAATCAGGACGGACGCACTACGGATACACTACGGTCTGATATGGTAAAAGCGCGGGTTAGTACGAATAAGTTCGGTCTGATACGGAGAAGAACGAATTGATACGGAGGAGAACGAATTGCCACCGATCTATACGGACCTAATACATCCGTCCACAACCTCTTCATGCTCTTGCATGCTCATTTTCAAGATGCCTCACATGAAAAGAACACATAGAAAACGAATTGCAGAGTTCAATGATTTTGGCGGAGAGGATTCGGCCTAATCGGGTCCGACCCCCGAGACACATCAGGTCCGATTAAAGTGAATGTCTTGAGGGACAATGCAGTGGTCTTCGTAAAAGCCCATCTCTAGCCCACCGTCTCGTCTGTCTTCTCTTACCTGATTAGATATAGACTAGTTATCATTAATGAAAACTGTTGATCAATACTGCTTTTATTTTAATTTTAAAGTTTGCTGTTCATTTTACAATTACGTTAATAATCGTGCATGTTTATGTTTTAAAAATATGTAAAAAGCTTGATAATTAATCTTATTATCACTCAAGGGCCAGCGTCAGAGGCTAATGAGACACCTCGTTTTATGTACATATTTACTGCAATTTCACGATCCAATGTTTGTTATATATGTAGTATTAAATGTTATTTTATTACTTGAATTGTACTACGATATTAATACATTTTAACCTCTATGCATGTCATCAAAGTAGCTCGACCACTGCCTCCGCATTCTGAGCCATTTTAATATAAAGTTGCAGCCAGTAAATGGCAATTATCATTTATTGAATGTTCCCGTAAATATGTCTGTGTAGTATTTATACCCATGAAAAAGTACATGACACCTAATTCATCCGTACTAAACAGTGGTGGACCGTACCATTCCGTACCGTCTCGTGTTGCAACGCAATAAACCGTATAAGACCGTGCTAATCCCTGCCTGTCCGCAATACAACGTATTACGATCGTGGCTTTCCGTGACAATGCCGTAGAAATACGTATTAAAACCGTAGCTTATACGTAGGGTAACCGTAGAAATACGTAGTTCTCAGTACCAAACCGTGGAAATCCTTGACAAGTTGGTGGACTACGAATCAGTAAGGACTAGTACGGTTTTTGTACGGACAAGTTAGTATCAGTACAGTTTAATACGGACTAGCAGGGATATGCTATGGTTGATTTTTCCGTAGCAAATTTTTGTGCATGTTCAAAAATTGTCAAGAATCGCTACGGATAAACAAGGACTACTACGATTGATAACGGTTACAATATGAGAGCTACTGACCAGTACGGGTAGCTACGGACGATGCCGGAATTAATCCGTGGCTCTTCCGTGGGCGTATTCCGTGAATATGTGACCGGGGTATATATTTAGGGTAACCGTACAAATACGTAGTTCTCCGTTCCAAACGTGGAAATTCGTAAAAAGTTGGGGCCTACGAATCAGTACGGACTAGTACGGTTTTTGTACGGACCAGTACGTATCAGTACTGTTTAATACGGACTGGTAGGGATACGCTACGGTTGATTTTCCGTAGCAAATTTGTGTGCATGTTCAATAACTGTCAAGGACCGCTACGGATATACAAGGACTACTACGATTAACAAAGGTTACAATACGGAGAGCTACTGACTACGGGTAGCTACGGACGATGTCGGAATTAATCCGTGGCTCTTCCGTGGGCGTATTCGGTGAATATGTGACCGAGATATATTGCAGTGGGCATTTGTCCAATAAGTAGTTCAGTTATTGTTTTACGGCGACACGCGTTATGCAATATTGCGAGACAAATCAGTCGGGAGTATCGAGTTGCATTGATATTCTCTTAATTAAGCATTTTCTATTTGTCCCGATGAGCTAAGAACAAAACATTGACGGCAATATTTTACCAATTATTAATGATTCGCAATACATTATAAATTTTTTTTTAATATCATTGCAAGTTCTAAAAGGTTAACAATAACATATCGGTCATTTATTATCCCCCGCCGATTGAATCGGGAGGGGGATATAGTTTTGGCGTTGTCCGTCCGTCCGTCCGCACTCACGGGAGAGTAATTGTGTGGCTAGAGGGACAATAGGTAACTGTTCATTCTCTTTGATGTCATTCATTCCGTAATGCTTTTATGTGGCTATTTTCTTTTGTGTGGCTAAAAAGAACAATAGAGAGAACAATAGAGTAGCCACATAATTACTGTCTTGTGAGAACGTCCGTCCGTCCTTCCGTCCGTCCATCCGTCCGTACGAATTTCGTTTCCGGACTAGTTCTCTGCAACTACTGGCTGGAATTCAACGAAACTTTAAGGGAACCTTCAATACCAAGAGGAGATGCGCATATCGTCGCTTTATTCTGGTCAGATACTTTAACTCAGAGTTATGGCCCTCATTAGTTATGCAGTATGCATATAGAGTAAAAATCGTTTCCGCGCTACTACTCTGCAACTCCTGACTGGAATTCAATGAAACTTTATTGGAACCTTCAATACCAAGAGAAGATGCGCATATCATTGCCTTGTTGGGGTCAGACACTTTAAAACAGAGTTATGGTCCTTGATTAGTTATGCAGTATGCATATAGAAAAATATTTGTTTCCTCGCTACTTCTCTGCAACTACTGGCTGGAATTCAATGAAACTTTATTGGAACCTTCAATACCAAGAGGAGATGGGCATATTGTCGCCTTGTTAGGGTCAGACATTTTAACTTAGAGTTATGGCCCTTGATAACGTATGCAGTATACAATCAGAGCAATAATCGTTTCCGTGCTACTTCTCTGTAACTACTGGCTGGAATTCAATGAAACTTTATGGGATACTAAGAGGAGATGTGCATATAGTCGCCTTGTTCCAGTCAGATACTTATTACTCAGATTTATGGCCCTTGATTAGTTATGCAGTATGCATACATCTCATTGACATTTCCAGATATTACTATTTAACACAAACTTATGGCTCTGTTACTGCCCTGAATATTTATCAAGTTCAAAGAATATTACTGTTTATGCCATGATTAATATATAGATAAAGCCTTATGTCTTCAGTTTTTGTGTTAGTAATAACCAGTACTCGGCGGGGGATATAAATTCAACGAAGTTGATTGTTTTATAGAGAGATGGTGGTGTAATATTGTGCTGCTGACAATGACTCTCAGCTAAAAACCAGCCACACGTCATATTTTAACTGGTATCAAGTAGCGTAAATTGTGAGATAAAACAGTAGCGTTTGATATACTTCTTTTGAAGAGAAAATAATGTGTGTTTTTTTTAATTTCGTTGTGACGTGCCATGATTCCAAATAAGAAACAATTAGATAAATGTACAAACTCTTTTTATTCACACGGGAAGAAATATACTGAAGTTTAAAGGGTCTGACAATCATGTTTTATTTTCTTTGCTTAACAACTTAACGACGTCATAAATGCGTTTTTTGATTAAATTGACATTCTGTCAAGCATGTTCGTTACATTTTTGAATGACTCCTTCGTACATAATTTTAAGTACTAGGAGTAATTGACCTTCTGTAAGATAGTTAAATAGCTTTCTTACCTGAACGAATCCAAAGTCCATGACATGAATCGAGGCCGAAGCAATAAGAAGGCCAGTGATTTGAAGTCAACAATCTAAATCACTCGACTACGGAAGTCCCTCAGCTAATTATAATTACTGTGACTTCTTTCTATTTATGTTCTATGTACATAGTTCAATTCCTTTAACTGAGATTGGCCTTTATTGAGTGCATCAATGTCATATACAATCTAGTGCGGTTGCCAAGAATAAATCACTAGTGTCATAATAACCACCAAACTGAGACGGGAGAAACATTATTTATAGCATAAACATGTTTTTTAGTCTTTCTTAGTATCATTTTTATAAGATTTATGTTCTGTTTGAACTACATTTTAGTGTTTTCTTGCATCTTTATTTTAAACAAAATGAGCATAATAAGTATGATATATGTTTTTAAAATACATCTTAACGGAATAGGTAGACAGTGAAATTATGCCTTTGAGAAAAGAAAATATGAGCGCCTGTCAAAAATACTAAACTATGTGGAAAACAAATACGTTAGGGTAATGTTTTGAGTGCTTTATATAAAACGAATGCAAATCCTTTTTAAACATTTCAATCTTAATGTAGGATGAGGACTTATGGCATCAAGATTTTCACGCTCTCGATCTTAAAGAATCATGTAACTGATATCTTTATAGAAAGCAAGAACATCTTTAGAAAAGATATTCGGTGGATGTCAATCTGCTTAACTTGCATGTGTTATTTCTAAGATTTAAATCATATAGAAATGTTAAAAATGATTGCAGACCAACTTTATAATGATAACCGTAGCTAAGAAAATAAAACGCCTTGTAAACAGAAACTATGAAATTAGATTATTAGCATATTTATAATAAATGGTGTCTCAACTTCTGTCTTGCAGAATTTATTTAGGCGTCCCTATTAATGGTTTTCACGTGTGACTATAAATATTTTGTAATCACACAATATTGGCAGTACTACATGTATTTATAGAGTCACGCTGACATATAACAAATAGAAATAAAATGATGCGATGGTGGATGCTTTATATAAATCAACAAACTTCTTACAAAACATTTTATCAAATTTAATGCAAACAGCCATCATGGTGAAAAAATTAAAATATAAAACACTTTAAACTCTTTGTTACTGGCCTTGATTTTACAAATAAAAACAATTGTGATTTCTAGAGATAGACGTAAAAGTGGTTCATGTATATTGTATATTGCTTATGTTTTAAAATGTATGTTATTTATCTTTAACAGACGTTTAGGCCTATAAATGAAAAGGTTTTGTTGGTATAATAAATTCATGGATTTGGAATATACTCAAAACTACTGATCATGAAAAGCAATGGGATTATTAACCTTAACAAGTGGAAATATATAAAGTGTATGCGTTCTCAAACGAACCTGTCGTGTTTGGGTTAGTGAATTTAATTTCTAACACCAACATCTACGCAGTCGGTAGGCAATTATATTAATAAATTCTTGATAAATGTGCAAAAATATATGCAAATAATAAACATTATATCAATTGAACACATCGATGATCATATTATATATTGCACATTTACTGTACATCATAATCTTAGGGTACCTAATAAGTTCAGATTTATTTGGTGCGTATTTATAATGCATTTGTATACTTACAGGATGGTGAGGTTATTGGTGGTCTCGGTAAAGAATTATCCTGTACGTTTTTTTATTACTATCCTTTACATTTCATTTCATAATCATGACAAAAGCATTACCATATAAACATTTTATTTTAGAACTATCCTTACAACTTTATTTTAGAATGGCAAGAACTGGCCAATGAGTTTACAAATTTCAATTTTGTAATTTTAAAATGACCAATAAAAATTCTTCTTATATTTACTTTAGCCTGTAAGTTTTACAGTATAATAGAGAAAAGGAGAACGACTTAAGACAGTCCAACGCGGCAAAATTGAAAAAATTGCAGACTCGGCTTGATTGAGCCTATTCATGGGCGGTACTGGAGCGTGCAAGTTACCGTCCACGCCACCTAGCACCGGCTTAGGCAGAATTCATCATGTTAACACGAAAATGGTGAAATTTTGAATGTAGAAACATTCGCAGATGTAGTCAGACTGAATTTAGATGGAATTAGGCTAATAAAAATAACTAAACGAAAGTACACCGAATTAGACGTATACGTCAGCTCACTATGTGTTCTACAGCTGTTAATGTACCAAAAAGAGCATTATCCCCCAATTCAAAAATTCATTTGTTAATTGCTTAAGTCACTTTAAAGCTACCTTATTATATTTAGCTGAGACCTATTAACAGGTAAATAATAAACACGTGCATGCCAAGACGGAAGTGATACTCCATCGTTGCATGTGTGATTTTTGTTTCCATATTGGGATACCATGCTCTAAATACACAAGGTCGGTGTTCATGTACAACAATACCATGTCCAATCAAGCTCGTGCGGTTGTAGATTATTTTCATCTGGAATCTATAAAAACAGTTCGCCGGCACCGGTCCGCAAGGAGCCCAAACCAAAATCCTATCGGATACGTTTAGCAATTCAATGGCCTAAGGTTATTTCTGAGAGTTTTTTTACGGTGACAAATAATGTGGTATTTCGGTTCTATGGAAGGTTCCCCGGATACAAATTATTTGTCATGATATTAAGATGTGAGATGTTTGCGTGGGATTTGGTGAATTAATAATAGCTCTGGCTTGCACGGTACAAGTAAAGAGCATGCGAATTTTGCATATTTTTGTATTTCTTTTGTTTTTTTGTTATTTAACTGGGCAATACAGTCCTTAAATCATATTTTTCTATTTGCTTGCTGTTTTTCCCGCTTGGCTTAAGCTTTCTCCTACCTGGTATCGCATGAAATAAGTTTATTTGACATAATGGCTAAAAAAGTAGAATAAATGTCAAATCTGTCATACCGTATGCTTGCTATTTTCTTATTCTAGCGATATATTCGAGCAAACGCAGTTTAACTATAAATATAAAACAAAGCGAACAGATATGACAATCAAGTTTTATTAGTCTACCAAAAGTGATACATATAAACGTACAAAGTTGAAACGTTCAATTCGAGAAAGAACGTGTTTAAATTATTCTGAACGTCTGTTGTAATAAATAGATTAAAAACTCTTCTCAGTGTAACGTGACCTTTACTTATATAATTGACTGTCATATTTACTCACGATCTGAAGTAATTTTTAAACTTTACCACGGCATTAATCTAATTAGAACACAATTTTGTGACCATGGATAATGTTTTATTGCATTAATTAAATTATTGTGCCTGATCTTGGCGGAAATTATGTCTCAAGTTCTTCGTTGAAGGTAACGAGATTTACTTCGTTATGAAATTGAAGAAGTTTCTTTTAAGAAATAGGTCAATCGTACTGTTCAGGAAATCGAAATGAAATTAAGTCTACAGCACAGTTTTCTTTAATTGTTTTAATGTCTATATAAATGTTTCAATTGAAATACAAGTTCTCAAAATGAATAAGTATTATTAGTTTTACATTTTGTTTACGTATTTTTTTCTTATTTAATATTTTCTCAGAGTATATAAAAAAATACATGTTAATCTGAATTAAGAACACAAAAGGTTTAAACTGTGTATGTGGTATGTAAATTGCCGACAAATCAAATACTTTTCATATAACATTTATACTGAAGTAAATCATTACAAACTCGTTCAGTTTTTCAAAGGCACTTTGTATCACAGAAAATAATGAATATTTACTTCTTCTGAAAGGTCAAACATTAATTATATAATGTCTAAATAATGGTTAAACAGAACGTGAGATGCTTGTTACCAGAATATAGTAGCGATAAATGTGAACTATTTTGTCCTGAAAGTAGCAAAGTGTAAACAATTCGTATTTTGATTTCCATACAAAATGCTAATTCACTATAACTGTACTTATTGCAAAAGGCAACAGGTGAAAAAGATGGTTCAGGTAATTGGTTAACCAATAAGTAGCTTTTTGGATACTATTAAAGTACACCAAATTAAATACTATTCTGAGAAACAAAAGTAAAATCATGTCTGAGGCATTTCTGTAATGTTTAAATGATGTTTTTAAAAGAATGTAGATGCTTGTTATCTGACGAACGTAGCGATAAATGCAAAATACTGTCATGAAAGTAACAAAGTGTAAACAAATAGTAATTTGACTTCTATACAAAATACTATTTCACTATAAATAAAAGCAACAGATGAAGATGGTTTTTGTCCTTGACCTTAAGTATCTTTTTGAATACTATTAAAGTATACCAAATTCAATACTATTCTGAGAAATAAAAGTAAAATCATGTATTAGGCATTTCTGTAATGTTTAAATGATGTTTTTAGTAGCGATAAATGTGAAATAGTATGCCATTAAAGTAGCAAAGTGTAAACAAATAGTATATTGACTCCCATACAAAAAACAAATTTACTATAAGTGTACTTATTTCAAAAAGGAACAGATAAAGATTGTTTAGGTCATTGATCAATTAGTAGCTTTTTTGATGACATATAAGTACATCGAAATTAAAAAGCCGTTGGGAAATAAAAGTACAATAATTTCTTAGACATTTCTGAGTTGAATAACCTAATCTTAGAATGGGCATAAGTACGTATATAAATTTAAAGACAGGCTGATGAATTGATCACATACTTGCTCTTGATTTAAATTGACGAGTAGTTCAGACAGAATGTTCACTTTATTTCGCTAATGTATGACATTCCCTGAACTTTTATAGTTAACCTGATTGCTGAACACGATTTACATAAGTGACTCTCTTGTCGTGTCAGTGAACGCCACATACATAATTTAAATAGTTGTTTTGTTTATCAAAGAGCGCGTAAGGGCATCAACATGAGGGCACATGTCGGCATTTTATATAACATCAACAAAAATAAAAGAAATACAAATATTATTAATACTTTTTTTTATTTTTTTTTATTTTGGTAATCTATCTTGAAACAATAATAAATATTATTATTTTTAAAAAAAACCTGATGATTTTTTTCTATTAGTATATGAACTTCGCAAAAGTTAACAGTACAATAACAGCCCGTTACAGTAACAATATTTGAACAATTTTATTGACAAGGATCAAAAATAGTAAGTTAGAACACAGTGAATCGGGCAACATGAGGCCATGTCTTTTAAATGGACAATAATTATAATACCAGGCTAGCAAGACATTACCGTTATTTATTAGAAATGCGTAATAAAATCATTAATCAATATAATTATTTAAAATATAAGCAGTAGGCAAATATCTGTTGAAAGCCATGTATCGAAGGAGTATGATAAACTTAACTGCGCGTTTCTATACTTTGATATTTAATTTAGTTGATAAATTGTACAAACATTGTAAACATTCTTCCTTGTTTGTACCTCTTCTTAATCGCATTTATCTATTTCTACCTTATTTCCACCACTAGGGTAAAGGACTATGTCATTTTTATGCACATTTATCATGAGACTGAAAGAGACCAGTGTAAGTAAAGAGCTTAAATCTTAATGAAATTGACTTCATTTACGTCACTTTTAGAATTATATAGAAATTATATTTTTTATTTTAATTTACGTCTGTATCCAATGAACTGTTAAGAATTAAAACGTAAGACTGACAATATTATGTATGCAAAACAAAAAGAACATCATTCTTCTGTAAAATGTATCTGAATTCTCAAAAGAAACTAAGTCATAGTACGGTTTATAAAGTAGACCACTTGACACAAAACGAAGTGTCATTATATATGGCAAAATGGAAGTAATAAGAGAAAATTAGATTCACAAGTTGACATTTTATGGCTGTTGCCCAGGAATTAGATAACCTATATTCGTACTTAACTGCAAGAGCTAAAAATACTTTTCAGGCAACAACAAATCCGCTACTGGACACTTTTTTTATATTTGTGGTACTTCACCACTGGCCGTTTAGGAAGTTCTTGTTATAAGTGATTATTTTTTTCCTTTGTTGTTATCGCCATATCAGTGTTGTTTGTGTCATGTGGAGACTGTAAGACGTCGCCTCTTACATTCATTCAAAAATGTTATTTTTTATCGTTTATGTTTGCAGTGTTTGTGGTACTTTCAGGTTTTGATTTTTTTTTCTAGCCGATGTCTTCCAGTTTTTCTTGCGTGATTACTGTTTAATGACACTGAAGATATTTTGTCTGTTTTGCATTTGTCTTTTGACTGCTTATCTGAGATATGCAGTCTTCATAATGTAGTTCAATCTTTTGTTTGCTCGTTTACGGTTATTGTTCAAGTATTTTTCTTTGCACACAACATTAATTTGCTTTTAAACAATACCCCTCTTTTCTTGAAATGGCACTTACGTGTCGCACTGAAGGTTCTGTTATACGGGTTCGGATGCGCGCCCCGATTTGGAGATATGCTAAAGGACTGATAAATAAAAATCCAAGATTTAAATTTTGAAAAACATAAGTTCTTTATTCTGTGACAGTCAAGATGGAGTATATGTTTATATCACAATACATTATAAATAATTATAATAATTATTCAGTAATTGCAATATTTAAATTAACAAATACATGGGGAATTAAACAATAACTCGCTTTGCATGTGAGAAGATACCGAGATCTTGGTCGATTATAAAAATCCTTAATCAACCGATACTTATAAAACGAACTTTTACATAGCTTTGAATTGAAACTGATGATTGAATAAAATCAACTATATCAATATAAATTATGTGAAAAATATTACTTATGGACCAATTTATTAGTAACTAAAATAATAGTATTTTATTTACAAATTAATATATATTAAGTAATGAACTTAGATTTAAAATTTCGTATTAAGCAAAAACTAAACTTTATACATTGTCTTATGACAATTTAATTTACTTCTACAATAAAAATATTCAAAGAGTTTACAGTGAAACATTGAATGGAAAACGGTAGATATAGAAAAATAAAAGTAACTCAACATACCTGATAAATAAAAATCCAAGACTTAAATTTTGAAAAAACATAAGTTCTTTATTCTGCGACAGTCAAGATGGAGAATGACTTCACAGAATTTCTGACCAGTATATATTATATTAATACATACAAGAAAGTGAAGCAGATTTAATCATAAATGAAGATATTGACACATTTAAAAAGGGAAAGGAAATAAAACAATCACATAGTCAATAGATATGTGATGGCAGATCTGATAATTATTACCTAAGGGCCTAAAATCCCTTGATCATATAAAAAGTATTATCACCTAGAACCATAAACATCCCTTTATATTTACCATTAAGCAGGATATATTAATTTTGCGTTTAATCTGTAGATTTAATCTTAGTTATAATTTAAGCTTGACACATTTAATGTGAAATGTAACAATAGTTGAAATTTAGATAACCAAGTACACAATTAAATGACTAAGAAAAAAACTTAAGTAAGAAAGAGAAGTTAATATTTATAAATAAACTATACATTAATTTAAAAGTATATGTGCATTAACTGTTTAAGGCTTACAAAACAAAAATATACAAGATAAATTTAGATTATAACAGTTCCATTATAAACATCAGTTATTTTTTAATTCAAAATTTTACCGCTTCATACTAAAAAGTATTCTGTTCAAGCCGGTGTTAGGCTACGTGGACGGTAGATTGCAATTTTAAAGAAACTAGCCTTCAACATATTAAAGTGTGTCTTTTTAAATGTTCATTTGGGATTCTTTCTCTCTTTTCCTATTTCTCAGCACACAATGGACATTTAAGACATATTAAAATAATATCTCGAACTAGGTTAATGAGTTCATATTTATACAAGTGTATAAAAAGTATGGAAAACAACAGACATATATTATACAAGTGGGCAGATGTAATAAATCTGAGAACAAATGCAAATCAAATTTACTTATATCACGTACTAGCAATAACGCTCCAATTCCTATTTGCATGATAAATATCGCTTTGTCCATATCGTATAAATCATAGCGATAAATATCATCTTACTTTGAAAAATGATATAATGTGATTGTGTATACTTCAAATAAAAATGATATATAACAGTTTTTGAAGCATGGTTAACATCAATTTATTATAATATCAGTTCATATAGTGTAAACGCAATACAGAAGAGCTGTAGGCGTTCATGTAGTTGTTAGGAATAAAACTCATAAAAAACATCTCAGTTAATATAGAAATTGAAAATAATGTGTTTTTTTAATTCTTTTAAACAACGTGTCTGTTAAATCTTTCCCGTGAATATTAGATGTACAAAATATAAAAAAAAAACATTATTTGATATGAAAGTAAGAGATTTTATTGCAGCAAGATAATGTATCGTAATGAGAAAATAGTATACATCTTCCAACCAAAACATTCATACTTTTGAAAAATTAAAAGCACGATGAAATGTTTAAAATTTTAAAAAAAAACCAAAGGGGATAGATTGTAAAAAATCATAAATTTAAAACTTTTAATTTCCCTTATTTTAAAAATTTAACTTTTTCGACGACATGAGGTAAAAAAGCCCCAATTAAAAACCATTTTTAGCCTGGGAAATTTTTGTCGGTTGGGCCAAGAAAAACCGACCTTTGAATTTAACAATACTTCGTAAAAAAATTTTTTTACTTTTCAATTTGGGCACAATGCCCTAATGGGGGTTATATGTTTTGGGATTTAAGGTTTTCAACATTTTAAAATGAGGGGGAAATTTTTGATTACTTTGTTGATTTCTATGAAAAAAAAATTTTCTTTGGGAAATTTCCCTTTTTCCAAGGGTTTAAATTTTATTTATTTGCGTTTAAGCTGAAAATAAAGTCAGACATTGACTAAGCAGCTTTCTCATACGTTACGTTGTTAAACTTCTGGAATTTAACAGCTGATGCCGCAGTCTCAGTAAAACCGTCACTTAAAGTGATCTAATTATTAGCGAAGTCGCTGAATTGAGAGTATAAAATTCATCCAATAACGTAATTAAATACAACATTGATAACAATTAACGCACGTTTCCGATATACTACTATAACAAAATCCTGGAAAACATATATATCTATAAAACATGGGCTTATGGAAACCCTTGTCATTCTATTAATTACTAAAAGGTGCATGTTTCGTTCTTTGTTTGGAGCTTTATTTTAGAATACTGTATTAAACGAAAGAAACGCTTTAAATGCTGTTCATGTGTCACAGAGATACAAAACTGTATATTTAACCGTTACGTTGACAGTGAAATAACATTTGACATATTAATAATTCCGTATAATATTCTCCTTATTTTTATGATTAATTTGCTGAAAGCAATTTTCATTACATCTGAAATAGCCATATAAGTGTAACAATTTCTCAAACTTGCAGCATTAATCACCTTGATATTTGCAGCAGCAGTACCTTTTAAAAATAATTATGTAAAAAAAACATGATCTAAGTTTAAATTGTGTTTGATAAAGGCATTTTATATACTTATAGTAACTCTCTGTGCAACCTTATTTATAAAAACTTTACCAATGATTATCAAGTACAAACATTGGTGCCTTTGTAAACAACCCAAACTAATAAAATTCTTATATGAAGATTGCACAAATGTTTAAGACTGACATTTTTCTACGTGCTTTACTGCTGCTTTGTGGAGATATTTTGTTAGCCAATATATTTGAAATGTATAGATTGTTGGCTATAATATTAGCTATCCACCTGTCAAACATATGGTTGTATGTACGCGGGCTTATCGACAAATTCTGTCAATGGCGTCATCTAAGTCAGTTGTCGATCGAGAAAATGTATGAACAATCTTGGTTATTGAAGACGATTTTATTTGTACGTATAATTAAACATATGAATATCTTAACTTTACAAATTTCGTAAATTTGTAAAAGAATATGTCAGAATCTGTTTATTTTAAATACTATCAATTTTCAATGTTATGATATTGTGAATCAGTAAAAGTAAAAGTAAAAGTAAATGATTTGTGTATTCTATTAGAAAATCTGTGCGTGTTCTAATACACTTATAACCTTTATCTTCAAAAACAATCAGTCCAGGCCCCAACTAATTATGAGGTAGAACTGATATGAGTACTGACACTTGAACTTAATGTTTACGAACTGCTCAGGACGTGTATGATTGCCCTTTAATTAACCACATTCAAAGGACATCTCACCAAAACTACAAATTTAAAAGACTAATTTGCCGGTCAACGTATATTCACATTAATATAAATCATTGTTTTGTATGTGAATGAGAAAATACTGAAGTTTAACGATAACAATATCAGTATGAGAAGATTTTTATTATTAAAACTGAATGAACTAAGGCAAAAAGAACACCAAATGGTTAAACTTGAACACTTTAATTTTTGTCTTCGAATAACGTTTTCGGACATGTATTTTTTTTTATAACAAATTATCCTCGTTTTCAGAATACAAAATATACTATACAACATTATCCTACCACGATCCTTACTTTTTTAAGTCTGTGGTGGAAATAATATAATGCCATTAAAAACATCTATGCTACATTAAATAAATTTCATAGAAAAAGAAATAGCTATATTTCTTTAATTAAATATGTTTCATGTTGATTTCCTTTCTTATTTTGGTGTTCAGACAACTAAAATGAGTTTAATAAGCCATAGATCTATAACCATTGAGGCGAAATCGGAAGTACAATTTCTATTTGCATGAGAAACTCCGCCTTTGGGTCATCAGTACATCAATAGAAAATCAACAAACATGTTCAAAAGCAGTCCGAATTTAACGGTATATTTATATAACGGATGTTTTCATACAAATTTAATCTTTTTATGAGATGATTACTTTTTTGTAAACGACAAGCTTGGTTTTTAAGCCGACAGAAATTTCATTTAATAAAGCAATTTAAGTGCGGGAGTGATTGTCTATTTAAACATTTGTTGAACTAAATATCAGTCTTTGACATATCGCTTTAATAAGAGAAGACAACTATGAAACTAAATTTTACCTCTCAAAGGAGACACCAGCAATATCCACATAATAATCAGAGAAAATATAACAAAATCAAGTTGATACTTGACGATTAAGTATTGATATTAAGTATAGTATGACAAAATACTTTACTGTTATTTTATACGTTATGTATGTGAGAAGTTAGCAGTGAACAGTGAGCTAAGCAAAAAGGCATTTCAATTAATATAGGGAAGTCAATTATCTGCTGTAATGCTCAGCTGTCTTGGCAATCTAGCAGTGCATTCCTAGCAAAAGTGAAAAAATGCTCTGCTGGAACGCTCAGCTGGCTAGGCAATCTAGCAGTGCATTACTAAATATAGTGTAAAAATGCTTTGCTGGAATGCTAAGCTGGCTAGGCAATCAAGCAGGGCATTACTAAATATAGTGTAAAAATGCTCTGCTGGAATGCTAAGCTGGCTAGGCAATCTAGCAGGGCGTTACTAAATAAAGTGTAAAATGCTCTGCTGGAATGCTAAGCTGGCTAGGCAATATATCAGAGCATTCCTTAATATAGTGAAAAAATGCTCTTGTGAAATGCTAAGCTGGCTAGGAAATCTAGCAGTGCATTACTAAATATAGTGTTAAAATGCTCTGCTGGAATGCTAAGCTGGCTAGGCAATCTAGCAGGGCATTACTAAATATAGTGTAAAAATGCTCTGCTGGAATGCTAAGCTGGGCATTACTAAATATAGTGTAAAAATGCTCTGCTGGAATGCTTAGCTGGCTAGGCAATCTAGCAGGGCGTTAATAAATATAGTGCAACAATGCTCTGCTGTAATGCTAAGCTGGCTAAGCAATCTAGCAGTGCATTACTAAATATAGTGTTAAAATGCTCTACTGGAATGCTAAGCTGGCTAGGAAATCTAGCAGGGCGTTACTGAATATAGTGTAAAAATGCTCTGCTGGAATGCTAAGCTGGCTAGGCAATCCAGAAGTTCATTACTAAATATAGTGTTAAAATGCTCTGGTGGAATGCTAAGCTGGCTAGGCAATATAGCAGAGCATTCCTAAATATAGTGAAAAAATGCTCTGGTGGAATGCTAAGCTGGCTAGGCAATCTAGCAGGGCATTCCTTAATATAGTGAAAAAATGCTGTTGTGGAATGCTAAGCTGGCTAGGCAATCTAGCAGGTCATTTCTAAATATAGTGTAAAAATGCTCTGCTGGAATGCTAAGGTGGCTACGCAATCTAGCAGGGTATTCCTAAATAAAGGGTAAAATTGATCTGCTGCAATACTCAGCTGTCTTGGCAATCTAACAGGGCATTACTAAATATAGTGTAAAAATGCTCAGCTGGAATGCTAGGCTGGCTAGGCAATCTAGCAGGGCATTCCTTAATATAGTGTAAGAATTATCTGCTGGAATGCTCAGCTGGCTAGGAAATTTAGCAGGGTATTCCTAAATATAGTGTAAAACTGCTCTGATGGAATGCTTAGCTGACTAGGCAATCAAGCAGGGCATTCCTAAATATTGTACAAATGCTCTGCTGGAATGCTCAGCTGGCTAGGCAATCTAGCAGTGTATTCCTAAATATAGTGTTAAAATGCTCTTCTGTAATACCCAGCTGTCTTGGCAATCTAGCAGGACATTCCTTAATATAGTGTAAAAATGCTCTGCTGGAATGCTTAGCTGGCTAAGAAATTACGCAGGGCATTCCTAAATACAATGTATAGTGTAAAAATGCTCTGCTGCAATGCTCAGCTGGCAAAGCAATATAGCGGGACATTCTTAAATATAGTATTAAATTTGCGTTATATTCCGAGCTGGCTAGGCAACCTAGCAGAACATTCTGAAAAATAGTGTGAAAATGCTGTTTTGGATAAGCAATCTTGCGGTGCATTCTGAATTATAGTATTAATATGCTCTGCTGGAATGGTCAGATGACAGACTGATTCTGAGTTCCAGGACTTATTGTTGCCAACGTTTTATTGACGGTTTCCACTTCTAGGCACTTCTGAGGCACTCGCAGACTTTCACGAATTTTGGTGCCAATAGAAATAATGATATTTTTTAACTTCTAGGGACCTTAAAGAGACTACTTCATTGTCCTGCGACTTTTTGATGGACACTCGCAGACTTTCAGGAATTTTGGTGCCAATGCTGATATTGACAATTTAGACTTCTTGGGACATTAAAGGCTCCATTTTGTTGGTCTGCGACTGATTCTGGGACACTCGCAGACTTTAAGGAATAGTTGGTGCCAATGGAAATAATCATATTTTTGACTTCTATGGACCTTTAAAAGTCAATTTCCTTGGCATGCGGCGTATTGTTTGACAATCGCAGACTTCTGGAAAGTTTGGTGCCAATAGAGATGATGGCAATTTGTACTTCAAGGGACTCGCCAGAGTCCATTTTTTTGTGTGCGACTGATTCTGGGACATTCGCAGACTTTCAGGAATCTGTGGTGTCAATGGAGATAATGACATATTTGACTTCTAGCGACCATTTTGCTGGTCTGCGACTGATTTAGGGACACTTGCAGACTTTCAGGAATTTTTGATGCCAATGCTGATATTGACAATTTAGACTTCTTGGGACATTCAAGAGTCCATTTTGTTGGTCTGCCACTGATTCTGGGACACTCGCAGACTTTCAGGAATGGTTGGTGCCAATGGAAATAATCATATTTTTGACTCTTAGGGACCTTTAAGAGTCCATTTTTTTGGCCTGCGGCGAATTGTTGGACACTTGCAGACTTTCAGGAAAGTTTGGTGCCAATAGAGATGATGTCAATTTTTACTTCAAGGGACCCGCCAGAGTCAATTTATTTTCTTGTCTGCGACTGATTCTGGGACACTCGCAGACTTTCAGGAATCTGTGGTGCCAATGGAGATAATGACATTTTTGACTTCTTGCGACCCACCAGAGTTCATTTCGCTGGTGTGCGACTGATTTTGGGACACTTGCAGACTTTAAGGAATTTTTGATGCCGGAGATAATGACATTTCTGACATCTAGGGAACATTTCTTTGGTCTGCGACTGATTCTTTGAGACTCGCAGGCTTTCAGGATGTTTGGTGCCAATGCAGATCATGACTTTTTTTAATTTTAAGGACCCCTTAGTCAAAAGCAGAGCATTTTTACTCTCAAATGTCATTATTTGCATTAGCACCAAAAATTCCTGAAAGTCTGAATGTGCCCAATAATCAGTCGCAGACCAACGAAATAGACTCTGGATGGTCAAAAGATGTCAAAATTGAAATAATCTCTATTGGCACCGAAAATCATAAAAGTCTGCGACTGTCCAAGAATAAGTCGCAGACCAAAGAAATTGACCCTGGATGGTCCCTAGAAGTACAAAATGTCATTATCTGCATTGGCACAAAATATTTCAGAAAGTCTACGGGTGCCAAATAATATGTTGCAGACCAAAGAAATAAACTCCTGAGGGTTACTAGAACCCAAAATAAGCTATCAATCCATTTTTACCAAAATCCTGGAAGTCTTCGATGATGTCAGTCAAAGGCGCAGACAAAGACCAGTGAAATAGATCTCGCAACAAAAAAAATTCAGAGGCATAAGGATTACAAGTGGCTGCATAAAGAGTAAAAGAGGAAAAATATTTACTCTGTATTTAAGAATGCGCAGCTAGATTGCTCTGCCAGCTCGGCATTTCTACACTATATTTAGGAAATTCAATGCTCTGCTAGATTGCTTAACCAGCTGAGCATACCAGCAGAGCATTTTGCACTATTTTTAGGAATGGCCTGCTAGATTGCTTAGCCAGCTGATCATACCAGCAGAACATTTCTACAATTTATTTTTGAATGCTCTGCTGGATTGCCTAGCCAGGTGAGCATTTTTAACACTATATTTAGGAATGCCCGCCAGCTGAGCAATTCAGCAGAGCATTTTTACACTAAATTTTGGAATGCATCGCTAGATTGCTTAGCCAGCTGAGCATAACAGCAGAGCATTTTTTACACTATATATAGGAATGCCCTGCTAGATTGCCTAGCCAGCAGATCATTTTACACTATATTTTGGAATGCCCCGCTTGATTGCTTAGCCAGCTGAGCATACCAGCAGATTATTTTACACTATATTTTGGAATGCCCCGCTTGATTGCTTAGCCAGCTGAGCATACCAGTCGAGCATTTTTCGCACTATATTTTGAAATGCCCTGCTAGATTGCTTAGCCAGCTGACCATACCAGCAGAGCATTTTTACACTATATTTAGGAATGCTCTGCTAGATTGCTTAGCCAGCTGAGCATACCAGCAGAGCATTTTACACTATATTTAGGAATGCTCTGCTAGATTGCTTAGCCAACTGAGCATACGAGCAGAGCATTTCTACACTTTATTTTGGAATGCTCTGCTAGATTGCTTACCCAGCTGAGCATAACAGCAGATCATTGATTTCCCTATATAAATCGTAATGCCCTTTTGCTTAACTCACTGTTAACTGCTAACTTCTCACAAACGTTATTTTTATAACAAACTATGATTTATGACCAAAACAGACATCAAAGTGTCATTGAGCAAATATTGAAATACAATCAAACAATGATTAATTGCAATTAAACATGTTTTGGCAAGACAGAATACCAACAATAGACTGAAGTATATGTCAACAAACGTTCCGTTTTATAATACGCTTAATTAACCTGTAAACATTGGTTTTAATTAATGATTATTAATAATATTAGAGGAAATCCCTCAAAACATTGGCCATGATATTTTTTTTTTATTTAAACTTGAGCATCCCTGGCGTGCCTGAACAATATTGTTGGCAATGTATTGATAAGTCACACCTGCACACAATTTAAAACTTTATAAACTTTATCGTCAGTCACACATTTTAAGTTTGCAGAAAATACTATTACAGTCGAAATCTACTCGCACTCTCACCTATTCAATGGGATAATGTTTATTAATATCATTTTATGTGTTGTCTCGGAAGTGCAAAATATTGGTACATTAAACTATTGTTGTTGGTTTTTTTTCTCCATTCCTCTCTGTTTATATTTTTCTGATCTTCATCCCGATTATTTATCTTTTTTGTATAAAAGTCAAATGATTATGCCAATTTAATGCAAATCTCTTATGAAAGAATAATCGGCCATCAAAAGATATAATTAAACAGTTTTTATGGACATGTTGAGGATTGAAACGCTACAATTCATTTTAAAAATTATGCAAAACATGACACAGCTCATTCTTTTGATTAGTTTTGAATGTTTCTGAATTCTAGGTAGGCAAGTTTAGAGAGTACAATAATTTGCTCTGAATAGACCTGAATGGCAACCATACGTGCCATTATTTAAAAAGGAGACAAAATTAGATTAACAAAGTAGACATTAAATGAATGTTGACCAGCCATTTGATTCTTATATTTCGTCAACTTTGTATATGTATGATAATAATAGTAATGAGTTATTCTAAAAGTCATTGCATTTAACATTTAACATAAAATAGATAAAAAAATCCCTAAAGAAAGCCCAACACGGCAAAATTGAAAATGTTGCAGGCTCGGTTTGATTGAGCCTGTTCATGGACGGTACTGGAAAGTGCAAGTTACCGTCCACGTCCCCTAGCACCGGCTTAAGCAGAATTCAACATTTAAACATGAAATAGTAAAATTTAGAATTTAGAAACATCCGCAGATGTGTTCATACGGCGGTTATCATGGAACCTTCAATGTGACACTTCCGTGTCATTCCATGAAAAGCGGCGTATGGTCCCCAAGTAATAAAAAGCGTGTGCCCTAAACGAGAAAACAATGGGCGGAACTAAATAAAATGGAATTTTGAAAGGGGATCAGAGGTTATGAAGCCTGCGTATCACAGATAAGACGTCAAAAGACAAATTTAAAAAGCAGCAACATATCCTAAGGGTGATTCAACATTATTCAAAAATTCGATATTATCTTTTTCACACACTGTAAGTGATTATGTTGATTCTCTAAATACTTATTATTATAATAAGTATTTTATCAACAACTTGAAAGAAAGTGATATTTGACAGATTCTGAATATTGTTTTTTATCCATTTGTCGGTACATGTGTCTGACAGCGGATGAGCTGAAGTCGTTTGTATGATTTAACCCTTCAAATAAACTTGGTTTTATAATATTAAATATCTTAGTCACAGAAATTGAAAATACGTTATAGTTATGGTATATGAAACGAGCTAGTAACGATGATATAACACTAGCTTGGGCAACATCGAGGGATGTTCTGCTAAAAAGTACTACTGGGAAGTGTGATATCCCACCCCATTCCAACCTCTGCAAAGAAACTACACTGATATAAACAGATGGTGAAACATCCACTGTTATATATCAGTTATGTGTTTTTCCTATAATAGTCAATGGAAAATAACTATGTTATATAACAGGTGCAGTACTCACATGCCCATTGGTAGTGTTATAAATATAATGGGTTCGTAAGAACAAAGAAAACAATTCTAACCATGCGATAACTTTACATAAAGCTTTAACATTTATTATCTAGTTGATACAAAAGCAGATGTCTATCAAAAACGATGTCATGATGTTTGGCTGTACATTATACACATATAAAATAATCTTTTAATTTATATTTTCAGGTTCTTTGATTAGAATTATAAACAACAACTTGAAATGCTGACCTTCTGAAATAAATATAGATTGTTTACTTGCAATTAGAACGAATGTCCTTTTTCGATGCTATATTAAGAATGATGTTGTCAACATGAATCGAGGACGTTATAATTAACGGTCACTTTCTTTGAGCAAATGTCACGGATTTCTTTTGCGTAAAGTGTATTATTTGCGTTTCCTATAAGCTTAAAATAGCCAGGCACTAAAATGTGAGAACATATTTTTCTTACGTTTATCCTAATGTCTTAATAAGCAACAATCAGCCTCTCTCAATTTCTATTTTTAGAACCTTTGACTTTCTAAACGTAAGCAAGTTTTTTAATCTTTCTAAATTTAAAGAATTTTTATTTTATTTAGATTTTAACCATCCACCATAAATGGTAAAAGTGATTTAAAAAATAATCAGAGGAGTATGCTCGGGTATCTCCGTCTTGTTAAAGTCATACACTATCTTAAACGTTTCTTATAGTTGTTACCGTACCTTACACAAGGAGATTTTGATATCATTATATTGATAAAAAATAAGGTTTGTAAAAATCGTCACCTCTGATGTAATAAACATTTCCTTAAATGATTTTGATAGATTAATAATTTGAGAATAAATGCTTTGTTTTGAACGCAGCTCATGTATTGTTCACATAAACGCGGATATTTAATAAAATTTACATAGTGTTGTCTAAAAAATTTGATATTAAATGTGACCTTACTTTTGCTCCTATTTGTAATATTATAACAAAATAAATATTTTATCATCAAGTACTTTATAAATAATCTGTCTCATCTATTCCCGTATGATTTCATGTGAACCTTTGTCCTGGTTTGTATTTGATTCTGTCTGAACTATTTCATTTCATTGCTTCATTCGTCACTTTGCTAAATCAATAACACTCTAATATTGAACGTATTAATCAAGTGAACGTTCTTTCCCATATTTGATAAAGGCGTGTTTGTACAGACATGAACTCTCTATTCACTATCTTTAAATTGAAATTTTTAATCAAACAACCCATAGAA
Source organism: Ruditapes philippinarum (assembly GCF_026571515.1). NCBI lineage: Eukaryota > Metazoa > Mollusca > Bivalvia > Venerida > Veneridae > Ruditapes > Ruditapes philippinarum. The sequence continues at coordinate 60,341 of NW_026862621.1, forward strand.
AAACAAGTAAGAAGTCCTTATCTAACTGGTAACCTCGTGAAAAAGTAGAAAGAATGAATATAAATCACCAATATTTTAGACTGGAATTTAATATAATTATATTTATTTTTCTTCTGTACTGCTTTATTAAAAATACAGTTACATATCATAAACAATTGGTTATATCTAAATAATTTGAAATAAATATGTAAATGATTAGTTCACATTAGAATGAGATTACTCGTTGGCAAATAAATTCCGTAGTTAGTAGACATATAGAAATAAAAGAATTATTTGTTGTATGTAAACAATATTCAAGATGCTGAAGAACATGATAAAATGTATAAGCTTGTAAAGCTTCCATGCACTGGCTGAATCAGATGTTTCTTGTATTTTGCAGGTGGATACATTCGGTGTTCCTCTAACTTCGGATGGAGATTTATAAAAGGTATCTGGTTCGTAAATCAGATGTTTACGCTTTTGCTTTTCTCTGCCTCTATCTATTGTCTGATGTGCATAGAAATATATTTAATAAAAAATGAGCAGGTCCGTAATGGCCGCAATTAGCAAGCTAAGTTTTAAAACAAACTTATTATCCAGAAGATTACACACTTTTTTGTGAACATCAAAATTTACGTGGTTAAACTATTTTCAATCATTTTCAAGATGATTTTAATAAATCTATGTGTGTTAAGAATGCACTTATTAAATTCAGTTTGCCTAAAGAAATGATTATTATAAAAACATTATATAAACTATAGCGGCATTAATTATAATAGTTAAATCAATATGATTAAATGTTTGATTTACATTGTTATAGTATCCATTTGTTATTTGTATCATCATTTTTTATTTGTATTTATGTTAACTTTATATAATGTTACCACTAAGCGTAACTTGGCGTCAATAACATCTTATTTATCATCATTTGCTTTCATTAATGATTTGATGTAGCAAACTGTGTACCGAAGATTAATCTGTAATCTTTAAAAAAAATAAGTTTTAATTTATATGATTAAATTGCCTTCTAATTAGACAGAACGCAATAAGTGATTTTGTTCAGGAATTAATTAGTTTTAGCTTAAATTGAATTAAGTGCAGTACATTTCGTTTTTAAATTTGCATAATGATTCTATGCAATTTAAATCGTGACGGAATCAAATAAATATCATCTGAACAATAATTCCTTAGAACTTTAAAAATGAAAATGGTATTCTGCTTTATCTCCTTGAATGTTATTATCATTGAGTTTTATGTTCATTTTCAGTATGTTTCATCTAAATTATAAAAAGGTTATCTTCAGATATATTTTCACTTAAAAACAAATAATCAATCCTGTTCTCATTTATATTCATAACTCACATTATACGTTACACATAATTGGAATTATACGGGTGTTCCTTATTTTCGTGTAATACTGATTGTTTTGCAGACAATAAAACACAACTGCAATCTTGGGGAACAAGCCTCATTAACATTTAATATATTTCACACACACAAACGAAACAACTTGACAGTATCTTTGTAATGAACTGCAGAAATATTTTATTTGTCATTTGAATGGGTTATTGTTCCTTTATACATTTTCTTGACAAATGAAAAGAACATAAACACGCTGTGTTTGGGGCCATTTAAGTTGTTCTGGGTTGCTGGTTTTTGTCTTGGATGTGTTTGCCTTGATGAAATGTGTTCTCATATTGTAATTTTCTGATTGAATAATTTAAACTGATTCGGTTTTAAAAAATCTTTGTTTTATGTAGCTCAACAAAATCACGAACAAACATCTCAAAAATAATTATCCTGCTTGTTAATTCATGTTCTTTTTTATGATATTTTACATTCTCTCCTTCTATCAGTTTTCCTCAATGTGTAATATTGAATGCTGGACAATTAAATTTCGGACTGTGAGTTAAACTTTAGGACATTTGATAAATCTGAATCGTGGACAATTGAATTTCAGACTGTGAGTTAAACTTTTCTTTCATATTTTTGTATTATTGTAAAAGTAAAAATTGTAAAATTTGTTGCTGCGTTATCTTCTCTGTAGCTCGTAACAACAATAACAATATAATTATAAGTAACTTTTTATATGATTATCGGAATATATGATATCACTTGGATTGATAAAGACTTTTTTTGTGAATAAGAAATATGACCAAAAGTGTCATATAAATTAACAAAGATGTTTCATAATTTTTAGTTATGTTTGCTTATAAATGATATCAAACACATATCAAATTCTAAACATGTATATCATAAACTCATTTTATACTTTGTTATGATGACGAGTATAAATAAATTCTATTTAAGATAAGAACAACGTTAAAACATAATCATGTTATCGAAAGACATGCAATTAAACATCACCTACTGCTATAATACAATTGACATCAAATTATAAGGACATTTAATTTGTTTTTCTCATTTAACCTTCTTGACATATGCCAGTAATATGGTGGCTGACTTGTGCCATTCGTGATTTCGCCCCTCGACCCGCCAAGAGAACAGTCGAAAATTAACAAGTTAAAATGGCGGGGACACAGAGTGAAAAGAGGGCGCGGGCGAAGTTTAAGAAAAAAAACTTCACCCAACGGGGGCGCGGAGCGAGATTTGAGAAATAAAAAAGGCGGGGGTGCGGAGCGAAAACGCGCTAATTAGCCGTGTTTTCGTTCCGCGCTTTCGCCATTTAACTTTTTAATTAACTTTTTAATTATCGACTTTTCACTTGGCGGGGTCGCGGGACGAAAACACTAATTAGTTTTAATTTTTAAACTTCGTAGCGTGTTTTCGTTCCGTGCCCCCGTCATTTCAACTTGTCTCGACTTTTCACTTAGCGGGAGCGAACGGCAAAGTTTTATTTATTAAACTCTTCCCGCGCCCGCGATAATTAACGTGTTTTCGCTGGACGCCCCCGTCATTTTAACTTGTTAATTGTCGACTTTTCGCTCGGCGGGGTCGCGGGGCGAAAATACGAATTGCACAAATCAGCAACCATACAATAAGGACTAACACAGTCAACCACACATCGTATCGTTAAATTATGAATGGAAAAAGTTTAAGTACGCTTGCATTCTTAATTGTACTTATGGTTAAACATTTTTAGGGTAAAACTTCAAGATATGTATTGATCGAATAACAAACAGTGCAGGCCTTAATCAGAGTACTGCTGGTTGATCTTGGTGTACACTGCTCGGATTGGTAGTCAGTTACCGCTAGCAGACTAACAGTAAAAAACAACTTTCATACCTGATCTTGTGCTATTTTCTGTCATACATACCATTTGTCTTATTTAAGTAATCTAAAGCCCAGTCAAACTGAACGTTAATCAATAAAAGAATACAGCTAGGGGATTATTTTTATTCTTTAGTTTCATTTTGACGATCTCATCTGGAAAAATGTTATTATGTAATTCAATAATGAAGACGAATATGAAACTATGTAGAATTTGCTTCAGGCGTGGAAGCAACTTTTTATTTCCTTGTCTAATGTCAAAGGAAATAACTAACTCATCTATTTTATAAAAATATGTGTTTAAATTAATCGCCTTACAAAACGTTCCTTATAAAATGTTGAAGTATAATGTTTCAAGGATTTAGCTTGACAGTTTATTGTTCTCGTTGATCAAGAAACCATAATTTAACCATAATTCATAGAAAAGCTGGTAAGATACAGAACTTTATTTCAGGAAAGTCACGAAAACAGTCATTCTCGTTTGAGTTTTACGCTAATCACTTTCAGAACGCTGAATGTCACAGGCGTTGTAACACATATAGCAAAGACTGCTCTCTTTGATAATCCTGAAAATATTTTTATATGCCATAATTAGTACAGTATTTTCAACAGATGTTTGATTTTGAACACAATTATCTTTTAAAAGAATTTAAAAGTATCAATGTGTTTTTTCATTTTTTCTTTCTTTCCATTTGCATCAAAATAGATATAAGTGACTTACTAAGGCAATAGTTTATCTTGTTTTAGTTTGTAAATACACAAAGGAATTATTTTAATTGATGCATTCATTCTAGGAAAAATGTCCTGCACGGAAAGCACGTATTAAGAGAAAACGTTATAAGTCACTATAACAAAATTAATATATTTTGTCTCTTATTTCACGCTCAAAATATGTTAAAATATTCTGTTATCCAAATGCCTGATATATCACGCTTATTTTGTATAGTTAAAATACAGGAAAGACAAAACATGTCATCTAGGATGTCTTATTTAGGATTATGTTACAATGAATCCATTGACCGTTTATGAGTTTATAAATTTCCAAAATACTTTTACTGTAACAATTTTCAATCAATATTTTAAATGACCTTCCTGCACACGCCCTTGGCATTAGGTTACTTAAGTCCTGATTTCCATAATAGTTTTTGACTGAAGTATTAAACTATTATTATACAAATATTGACTTTTTAGCTGTTGAATATGATGTGATATGTACTGAAAAAATTAATATTGACCACCGAGGCGATATAGCTTTTATATGACTTATCAAATTTACCATTGCATACGACGGAAATTATTATTTTTCAGCTTGTCTACTTTTTCCATAATTTTGCCCTTTCTTTTATGTGAGAACGCAATGGAACGCTAATTCGTATTGTTATTTAAATGTTAAGACAGTAAATAGACTTATTTGACTCTTATTTAAGAGTCACTAAACTTTTTTTCTGAATAATAACAACAAACTTGGCATGAAGTCACGTCATAGTCTCGCATCATTCGGGGGATTTCCAGAAAAATAACGGTGAATATAATCTGAAAATCTATTTAAGGGGAAAAAATAATACTCTGATATTGACCGGTTATTGTTTTACAAAAAACTTGTAAGCCAATGAGGGAAAGGTATTTCAAAGCTATTTATAGATTATAAACGTTTAGTTAAACAAATACTTGTACAAGTACAACTGGTAATGCAGTTGATTTTAAGGAACATTTTTAAGTTTATACTGATCACTTTTAAGAATGTTTTTGTGAATCAGGTTGTTACATTGAGAACAATTTAAAAAAATCATTGTCGTCAGAACAAGAGGATATATTTTCCGTTTATTTTTATAATACTACCGAGAAAAGGGGCCCGTTTGTGGTCACCCTGTATGACATAACCCTTTTCTGTTTAAAAATGAAATCTTTTCACTTATTTTGACCCAATTTGACTTACCGTAAGACTGTTTGCAAAGGCGACGATGACGTCTATATTAGTGAATGATGCGTATTATATTTTTGGTTTGATAGGCCCTACCTTGTTTAAACAGATATGAAAACAACAAGAGATATATCAATAACGAAATTTTATTCTGTCTATGTTGTATTTAAAATCAAGTAAAGTTTATTTTGGAATTGTCCAATGTGACACACATATATGTCCACATTGTAACTAGTTCCCTAAACGTTAACTATTAATTTATTATTATTATTATAATTATTATTATTATTTTTTATTATTATTTTTATTATTATTATTATTATTATTATTATTATTATTATTATTATTATTATTATTATTATTATTATTATTATGGCAGTTTCAATAATGTCTCTATATAAAATTGTAAACACACACTCGCATTGTGTCTTTTACGTCAAGAAGAGTTCTGCAAGATAATACGATTATTTTACAGTGCCAGAGGATTTGTCTTGTAATTTACATCAATTCTTCCCTTTATGGCAATGAAAACATAATTAAAACACGCAATTAATTGTCTTCTTGAAATATCATGGAAAAGACGTAAGAAATAAAATACAGAAACTTGTCTACGGCTTCTTTTACTTACTTACCCATTGAACTGAACATTGTTACTTTTATCAACATGAATTTTGCTGCAATCATTTAAGAGTACACGTTCTTTTAATATATCCGGCGACATTACACCAATCACCTTTTAAATAAGTCCTCTGATGCCATAAGAAGGATTTTCAATTTAATAACATGACGTTATAGTTAAACATGAATAATATATTTAATAATTATTTATTTTATTCAAACACAAAATTAAACAATATGAAGCATGCTTTTTGTAGAAATTATCTATGTCTTTGTTTTCACTTTGGACCTATACTATTTACAAAGTGACTGTAAGCAATAAGTATTCACTGTGTTTAACATTTTTGGCCGTACTTACTTTTATCATATTGAAATTGATCTATGCATGGCAAAACTGAAATTGATGCAAACATGGAGCTATTCTATCTTTTCTGGTACAGAGCGTTTTTCACTTTATATTCTAAAGGTATGCATTTGATTTTATTTTAAATTACATATTTCACTTCCTCTGTCAACTCAGTTTTTGTGACCAAGTTAATATCTTAGACATTATGGAATGATACACTTATTATTTCAAAAATATATATATCAAGCTTTGTTATTAAAATATACAAATTCTCAATGATTCTGTTGATATAAACATCTTCACAAATTTTGGCTGTTGTTTTCACCTGCATTTTATTTTAACACAAAGTATCTAGCAAAATAGTTTTCTGTAATTTCATCTTTCAACAAAGGACATTGATATTTTTAACGAAACTTTCAAAATAACATTTATTATAAGTAAATAGATGGTTAAATCTGTAATCTCCTTAATGGTTTTGTACTGTAATATGTAACCATGCCTTGACAGATAACGTTGAATAAAACAAATTGAAGTGAAGCTGGTTATGTTTTAACTAATTATTTGTACTTTTCAGAATATATCTGTTTACATTTAGTAATCATTTAGTGTAATTTAAACCGAGTATATGAAAATATATTCTGCATTAAAATAAAGCATTAAGTATATAGCACAAGATTAATTCAATTTGAAATGTTAATATAGAGCTTAACTGTCACTGCAATTTTGTGTGTCAGCTTTATCACCTTTCTCCTTGTACATTATTTATGTAATATTATAATGCAGAACACAATTTGCACATAAAGAGTTGCAGAACCTAAAACATTATTATACACTTAATTGATTTTTAAGTGATGAAAAAAAAGGTATTGGATTCTGCAGATGAGTTGTTTTTGACCGTAGTTTTATATATTAAAGAGTTGATGATAAAATGAAAAATATCATAGTTGGATTTTTAAATGATGCATGTCTTTCTGAGAAGATATTAAGGATGGGATTAAATTTGGTAAGACCTGGGAGGCTTTTCGAGTATTCTTGGGAGTAAAGAAAGCAGATGGTATTAGGTTCGAGAGTTGGGTATGCAATTAATTCAGTAAGTTTGATTATCATTACAATGCAGTCACGTTTCGATTTCATTCTAAGATTCGGGGCTCCTTTATTTGAGAATAATGTTTTTTCTTTATTGAAAGAGACTGTTTTACATCTTAAGTCCATTAATGTTCTTTACTAATACTTTATACTTTTGTACGGTAAAAAGATACACCAAATGTTTTTTTTAGAAATCTAGAGGCTTCTGTAATTAATTAGTCTCAATCATAATTGCAAAAAGACAAAAGCACCACAAAGGCGGGATATTATACGCCCGAATGTAAATTTGTTCCAGTAATAAAAAATAATATCTAAATTATGGAAGAGATCCTATGAAAGAAAAACTTATCTGAAAATATGTTTCATCTTTATCCTAAATCATGATACTAAATGCCCTCCAAGATGGGAACATTGCACCCTAGTAACTACATATCCACAAAAAGAAAAGAAATGTGTACCTATACCTTAGTCTACATAAAGCAAGCGAATTCCATGACAGGCCAAAATTTGACCTGAATGTCACAATTTATATAAATATTGTACAAATATTAAAATTGATGCTACATGACAGCTATCTGTTTCTCACAATGCAATTTAATTGTGATCACGTATATAAGTCTATTTCAATCAGAGGGCGGGCAAACATTGACCACAAGGACATGAATAAAGTCAATTTTACATAGGTCTAAAAGCTTATTATCTTAGCTCTTTGTCTTGTATTTTCTTACAATAAGACTTAAAGGCTTTTTGTTTTTATATATGTCTATATAGATTAAGTTTTTTCCGTGTATTGGCTTCCGGGGAATAACTAATCAGTTTTATGGAGACCAATAATGAAATACTACAATCATGCCAAATAACTTAAGCTTTCGGCATTGCAGTTTCACACAATAAGACTCAAATAAGATTTTGTACTGAAGCCTATATAAAATATGTGACCTTCGGAGTTGGGCCAAAATTGACCACAGGGACATGATTTATATCAATTTTGCTGAGGTCCAGACAATGCTACATGGCAAATATTTTAACTGTAGGAATTGCAGTTTCACATAATAGACTGAAATGTGCATTACGTTAAATTAAATATAATTATGGAAAACGTTAATGCTTAAAAATAAAGAATTAAATTTAAAAAATAGATTTTGATTGAAAAGTATAATTTTTCATTAAATCATGCCTAAAAAAATATTTTTCGAGAAAAGTTATTTACAATCCTTTGAGGCAATTCAATCGGATGTGTCGAGGTTCTGTTATATTCTCTGAATTAAAACTTTTTCAATCTAATGAAAATATCAGCTTAGACATAACAGTACCGCCAGTTTAACATTGGTTTAAAATAAAGGGTGATACATTATCAATAGTTCTAAAAGGTTAGCTATAGAATATCAATCACAAAAATATTAAAGTTTGTTTCGGGGTCTTTATCTAAACACTTTAAAATAAAAACTTTATTCATATTACCTTTTGGATTTTCGCAGTTCTAATTACAATAATACCTAACATTAACAGACCTTCATCGACATAAAGTGTTTTAAGTTGAACGGACTATAATTTTTTTTTTTTTTTTGTGAATTTATATTTTTGGTGGAGGGTCTTTCCAAACTACAGTATGCATTTATAATTTAACAAAGAGTATGCTGTTTTGAAAAGTTTTACATAGTTACTAAGGTGAATAAATTTAGCTAGAGTCCGATTGTTTCTTAGTACATTGTGTATATTGTAGTAAAAAATCATTTGCTCTATGCTGGATATGCATACTGATGTTTTTGTCAGCAGAATGATAGTCTCTTCAATATACATGTATGGTATAAAATTCTTAACAGAAATATATGTTATTTACAATAAGTACATTTGTAAATACGCTTAAAGCTAACATGTATTCTGTTTAACGGCAAACTTGTTGGGAGTGGTGGCTAATCGAGCCCAAGTGGGACCACGATAATGATTCTTCATATGACACCCGTACTTGTTGGTTCCAGGAAGCGAACTTGAATGTGATTTATGTAAGTTACAAGGGCTTGTTTTGCAAGACAAGCTGTTAAAAGACAAATGTAAAAAGAAGGCAAAATATCACCATGGTAATTTAAATTTTTCAAATTAGGAATCTGAAACCACCTTCATAGCGAAAAGACAAACATATAAACTTAAAAGTACCACCAACGCAAAATAACGTTTTTCATGGATAAAACGTCTCTGAATATGTGTTCTGAATGACTTTTTTGCGACATCCTCGCGAAACAAACAAAGCTTATGTAAGAATAAGAAATAGAAAAAAAAAATCTTTAAAGAACGTCATAAACTGTTAACTTCAAAATGTTGCAAATTCGATTAAAACGAACCTCTTCATGAACAGTATTGTACGCAGTTCCTCTTTAAACAACTTATTGATATATTTTTGTCACATCAAAATAATTCAAAAGCGATGCATTGGATAATATTTTAAATTGGATTGATTTTCATATGAGCTAATCTTTAATCATATCTATCAGTACTACATATCATTGCAATTAACCTTTGATTTGTTTTGATTGTGGTTAGTTGTATTAAACCAAATATGATATTTTGCTGTATATTTGACGTAACCTTTCAGACACCCTTTCGTAGACTTATATGTTATATCATTAAATAAATAAAGTATCTTTCCTTCTTCGACAGTTCTGAATACTCTAGTGTCGGAAATATAATTGATTGGAATGAACTATGCTGTAAAATAGGGACATAGTGTCAAAGAATGTATAACAGCACTGTTTCTGTTTTATTTTAGTATAAAACATGTATTACGTTAAAAAAGTATATATTAAATTCCATATTAAAGTTAAAAGTTTATTGTAAAAAGCATTCAAAGACAATGCTTGTAGCTCTATGCAATTTAACATTTCATGATATGGCACACATAGACAGTACATATTAAAGGGAGACACAGGCAAAATTTCATTTATTCTTTTTTCTATTTTTCATTCATTATTCTGTACATCTTCTCAAAACTAATACACTAGGCAGTCATAGGAACACAACTTTTCTCCTCATAAAGAATAAAATGGTGGTTTCCTAACTTGACCCACGTGGGTCAGGTTAGAGCGTAAATATTTCACAATAGTTGTCAAAGTGATGTATGGAAACCAAAATCTCTGTTATTGTAACTTCCAGGGTTTGTTCAAGTCACATGACTTGTTTTAAAACTACTGGGTGATTCGGTCGTCGTCTAAATTTCGTTTAACATATATAGATATATTTACATTTAAAACCCAAAATATATAGAATTTATACAGAAATTCAAGCTGGAACTTTAAAAAATGTCATTTTAGTGTGATTTTAGTGGATACGATCATTTCAATATTTGTGTCATTAATTTGCCTGAGTATCCCTTTAAAATGTTTAAAGAAGAGACAATAATAATTTTATGAAAAGTGGCGGTAAACACAATATTTTCAGTTACAATCTATATGCTGCATTACTTACTTTAAGAACTTGACCATGATTTGACATGGTGTTCTTATAGAAAAGATAAGTTGTATATTTCTTCTGAAGCATTTTGCGATTTCAATCATTTATTTTATAATCCTTATCGCCATGTGTAAGAACCTGTAGAAATGATATTCATTTCAAATGCATTACACAAAATAATACGTGTTCTGGCAAATATTTTATTGTATTGATTTATGAAACATGTCATCAGTATAATATTTAAATTAACTATGTCTTATTTCTTGTAAAGAATCAAAAGAACTATAATTTCATTTTATCAACATCGATACATTTTCAATCTACAAGAGAAAGACGTCCGTATTCAGTTTTTGACAGTTTGCCAATTCACTAGCTTAGGTCAGTCTTATATCATCTTATGCTAACAGAAATGTCTAACTTGGAAATGATATATGTCAAATTGTTTCGAAATCTTCTATAAGTTTGACGTATTAATGACGAGCTCAGAGAATACAAATAAACAAAAACTTTGAGCTTCTAACGAACTAGAACGAACCTGATAGCAAAATATGTTTTTGTTAATAATTATGTTCAATACGTATTATCGATATGATTGCTTTACATTTTATTTATATTGAAAAAAAAAACAATTCAAATTTCTTCGTAGTCCTAGATCGACTCACTGGCTCTTACCGTATTGGATTCGATGATAATTGATATAAATGTATTGTACAGACAGCAGGGTAATAAAACAGCTAAACTGCAACACACAATTGATCTCATATGAAATTCACACACGTATATACAGTAGAAAAACGACCGTTGGGATGAAACCCTGGATAGATCAATTCCATTTGAACTTGTCCTCTAGTATAATCCTGTTTTGTCAGATTCTGTATGTATCATAAACTGTAACAGGTTTATATGATAAAAAATAAAACAAGATTACATTAAAAAGCTGAAGGAAATATTACCAAAATGGAAATATAAACGATGGTATGGTTTTAAGGTTAGACATGTTTAGATGTTTATGTCTTTTAAGCGTGACATGAAATCATGACCTTATTATACTATATAAGAAGGATATATGACATACATAATTATATGTTTGACCTTCTGTTGATACATATGGATGTAAGAATTAAAAGGGAAAAAGACTACTTGTACCATATGAAAAAAAAGAACACCAACGTATGATGTGTTGTAAGATAAACAGCAGCATGACATAAATTTAATTATGCAAAAAAAGCAAGAAGCACCTTCTCTCATTTTTTTAAGTATAAAACCTCACTCACAGATATAAAAGATTATAAAAATAGAGTTATAATAATGTCGAATTTTTTTTAAAAAAATGAAAAAGAAAAATATTCAAAAAACATGCTTGCACGTACAGATAAATGTCTGGTTTGTTTCTGCAGTATTTATAACCATATATATACTGCGTGACTTACGCAATAAGGGTTATTGTTGAATATTATGACCTTTTGTTTGTGATTTACGTGAATTGTAAGTGCCGTTTGCATAGTGTATAACTGCTTTGTTCACATCACAATATTTTACTTTTAATCAAATAAACATGAATCTGGAGGCATTCTGCTACAAAAATGTATTTTGCAACATGCATTCTGAGGGTATCAACCATATAATGACTTAGCGGACAGGCCGTTGCTTACATTTCGCGATCGCACGAAAGCCAGTGTTTTAACGCGATAGGGCAGTTAACATATCACATTCTGGTTTACTTATTTTTCGCCTCATATATACGAAAAATTTACTATAGCGTGTTCATAGCTATAAATTAAATGTAATTCCAGTTTATTTTTCTGAACAACCCTTCACACAGTTAATCCTTACATAATACACCAATATTTATAACTCCCTGTGCTGGTCGTCTTATGAATGTGTTGTTCTGTATAACGATTTTTTTTTTTGAAAATTGAATCGATATGATAATACTATTTACTGTTATACCGTGACCTAAAAAAAGTTGTTTTTTTTTTAATATAAACACTTGTAACTCAAATGTAAGTTGTAATCTGTATTCACGAGAAACAAACACATTTATTTACAGGATATTACTACACTGATTTAAAAAAAAATAATAAAGATATTACAAATTTAAACTTAGCTGATTTTAAAAAAATGATAAAGGTATTACAATGCTAAATGTATATTAGTTGTAATCTGTATTCACGAGAAACAAGCATTTATTTACAGGATATTAGTACTCTTAGCTGATTTAAAAAAAAATAAAGATATTACTCAAAATTGCGGCGCAACTTGCTACAATTGTATTGAACTATTTATATTTGAATCGAGAACTATGCCATAAAATACAAGACGCAAAAACTATTTTCATGATTATTGTTCACATTGTTGTGAGTGGTATGCAGGGAAAGAGTGGAATAGGTTATTGAATCCATCTTTTCATAATTAAGCATAAAATATATGATCTACCACATACATTAATCAATAAGTTTTTAGAAATGTGGCGGTTTTTCCCATATAATTATTAAGCTGCACGAGTAATATTAATAGGAAAACTACACGACATCATCGGCATGGGGTTAATAAACATAGTAAACACTGACATTAAGAAAGTACATTTATTATGTAATAAGTTAGAAAATATTCTTGGTACATTCGTACTTGAGGCTGATTAACAATTGCCTCAGAATACCGGAGTAAACATTGATTCGTTCATTTCATTGTAGAAGATAACGCGTTTCTTGACACAGCTTCTTTGCTGCTAGATTCCATTATGTCCTTAAGGCGCTGTTTCCAATTAACTTAATCATTTGAACTAATAATTTAAAGATTGATGCATAACATAAATAACATTATTTTATCTAATTGCAATATCTACTTTTAATTTGAACATTCGTATAGGGCATGCTTTTTTATTTCTGTTTGTGATGTAAAATCACGACACTTTCGATGACTAACGGTAAATCAAAATGTACACAAGTTGTTAAATGTATGTCATAAAGCAATGACACGTTTTGCAAAAATCATATTTATATACATCGAATTTACAGTTATTGAAAAAAGAAAAAAAAACATCATTCTGCTGAAAAATTAATGCTACTTTTTCTCACTTTTCCTACCGTTCGATAAATTGTTGAATGAACTGTCTCTGTGGCGCCAAAAGGCAAACAACTCCAGAAGATAAACATGAAAATATGATGTTCAAAGAAAATTCCACATTAATCAGTTTTCTTGCGATATGAAAAATCTGTCGAAATGTTATAATCGAACTGATGAAGCGATGTTCAATGATTGCCAGCAACATTGTAAGCTTAAAATAGATAACATTTTAAACAAACACACACTCCATATCAAGATGCAGTTAATTAACACCAACGTTTGGTGTTATGCTAAAAGTCAAATGGCAACTTTCCAGCTTTACCGACGAAGGGATATCTTAAAAGAACAGCCGTGCAATATTGTCTTCTTGAGTGTCCACTCTGTAAGCTTTTTGTATCACAAAGGTCTGCAATACAGTGTCCGGCACAGAAATCAAAATCTGACATTTAGTAATGAAAGTAAAAAAGTAAAAAAAAAATGAATATACGATTTAAGGCTGTTTACCAGATAATTCGAAAAATTTCAAATTAAAACTATTCCTGTCAGCAAAATTTTACTGTTTGACTACCGCATTAGGAACCTTTTGTTATTAATATTTTTTTTCTATTTATTTATTTTCTATCTATCTATTATTGCCTTTTTTGTTGGGTCGGGGTAGGGGTTAGGGTGAGGGTTCCTTATTTGACTATTTTTTTTGGTAGTGTACGTTGATCGTAAATTGCCATTTGCAATATTTAAACTACGTCATTTTCCACTTCACGATATGTGTCTTTAAAATACATTTTCTAGATTTTCATGCAATTAGCATGGTGTTATAGGCATAATGCATTAAACCTTTTCTTTATTTCTCTATCGGAAAAAACACAACAACTCCATAATAAAGTTTTGTTATCATGCCCACTTCGCTAGTCTTCGTCAGTCTATATATTAAAAAGTTGTGTTTTTTTTCTTCTATTCAAGCAAGAGCCACATAAATAGAATTTGAATTTCCAATATTTTCGACCTAAGGGCAACTGAATTGAAATGTACAATTGAATCAGAAATCAGAAAATCGGAAAACATCTAAAGAAACATATTCATTGTAAAACATCACTTATTAACTGGCTGTGATATTATCCGTTTTAGTTAAAAAGCAAGTTTTCAACACGAGCTGTCCTGGACTCATTGCCACTGGTTTTCTTGTTGCTGGGTCGTGTGGGGGTTGCGTTCATTGAACGCCGCCTTTCCTTGTGGATCTTGTTTATCATATTTTAACACTAGGTAATACCAAGCACATCTTTTTAAGAATATCAAAAGTCAAACTTGCCTTTATAAAAAGAAGAGGAAATCTTTTTTTTTAAAAAATGAAAAAAAAATAAGATATGTTATAGGAAAATATGATATTTAAACCTTTAAAAGCTTATTTATTTAAAAGTAATACTTTATTTCAATATCTATTGGATGATCAAGACATAAAACTGTTCGGTCTCAAGTAATTTTAAGCACAAATGAAATTTATAAATAATATAAGCAAAAGAACGAGACAGAAAAGCAGATAATGCTTTATTACATTAATTATATTTTGGTATAAGTCATCCTGGCGGAAATAATGTATCAAGTTCGTTATTCAATACTTTGAGACGACATTGTATTGCAGTATAATATAAACTCTATATAGAACAATTTTGTTTCCGTGAAATTGATAAGTCGTAATTGGGTTCTTAAAAAAGAACATAATAAAGATTTCTTTATTTTTACAGACTCAAAGAGTGATCTCTCTCAGGAATTTTAGGAACGGAATTTCCTTGAAATTTCTATCCCCCATTGTAGCATTAACAGATTCATAATTGTTGTGAACAAAATTTGCTGTATATCTTCTATTTCAATCTATAAAAAAATACTCTAATTTTAACGGATGCAATCATGTCTTTCATAATCAAGCAATGAAAACTGAATGAATGAATGAATGAATGAATGAATGAATGAATGAATGAATGAATGAATGAATGAATGACGAACGATCGAACGACAATGGCATTTTCAGTCCGGCCAAGAGCAACAAATAAAATTTTCATTATTTCTTTCATAAAATTGATAAATTGATGTTTCAGAGGTATTTTGTCTTTTGCTATTTAGGGTATAGCATCCACCTCAAATAAAAATACTTATTTGCTGGCTCTGGTTTAAAAGTGATTGTTTCATAAGAATAGTTAAATCTTTTTGGTATAACATTTCATATTAAAGAAAGTTATTTTATTTGCTCTCACTATCCATAAAAGGGTTTAGTACTTGTTCTTATTTATACAGTTTGCTGTTTAAGCACACTGTTTCATAATATTAATATGTAAATAATATACTTCATGTATAATATTGAAATGAACAGATGTAATGAAACATGTAAGATTTCAATAAGTTTTTTTTTGCTTAATATGCAAGTAATAAAAAATCATTCTGCTCATTATTATCCTTTTTTAATCAAATGTAAAACCTGAGAAAAATATTTCTCATAGAAAACTCTTTTTTTATTACTTTTATTATTTTTATTAGTTAAAACTTTGCTTTTAGCGTCATAGGAAATATGCCTTTTTCATAGATATTTCCACATATGGCCAGATTTTATACTCGTAAAGTCTTAGTATACAATTGACAAGCTTTAAGGTTAACATAAATTAAACATTTCGGCTGTTAATAAGAAAATATTAATGATGAATTTATTGGTTAACAGTGGACATTTGTTCAATAAGTAGTTCAATTATTGCTTTACGGCCGACATGTTATTTTGCAATATTGCGAAACAAATCAGTCGGGAGTATCGAGATTGCGTTTATATTTTCTTAATATTCTCTATTTGTCCCGATGAGCTAAGAACAAAATAGAAACGGCAATATTTTACCGAATATTAATGATTCGCAATAAAGTATGAAATATCATCACAAGTTCTAAAAGGTTAACAATAAAATATCGATCATTTATTTTATATAGAGATGGTGGTGTATTTGCGTGCTTCTGTCTAGTCACTATAAAATGATTAATTGATTTGTATTGCCGTAGCAATTTACACACTGACTGTCAGCTAAAGACAAGCCACACGTCATACCCTTTAAATATATTCTAGAATTATGCTTGGAACTCAGAGGAGCAGCCAGAAATTCAAATAATCAACTTCACAAGGTATACACTGATATTTTCTCAATTTGCAAATCAGTAAAGCTTCATATACATTTTTTTATGGGGAAATGATCAACTAAAATTATTTTATTGTTTTTAATTTTGATGAGACGTGCCCTTATCTAAATAGGAAACAACTTGATAAATGTACAAACCCCTTCTTATTCAGAAGGGAATAATTACACTGAAGTGTAAAGGGTCTGGCAATCATGTTTATTTTTCTTTGTTAACTTAACAACGTCATGAATGCGTTTATTAATAAAATTGACATTCTGTCCAGCCTGTTCGTTACATTCTCAATGAATCCTTCGTACCTGATTTTTAAGTACACTAGGAGTCGCCAAACTACTGCAAGCTAGCTACATAGCTTTCTTACCTAAACGAATCCAAAGTCGCTGACGTGATTTGAGGCCATAGCAATAAGAAGACTAGTGATTTGAAGTCAACAATCTGAATTACTCGGTTACGGAAGTCACTCAGCTAACTATAATTATTGTGATTACTTTGTATTTATGTTCTATGTACATAGTTTATTTGCTTATACCCTTAAACTGAGATTGGCCTTCATTGAGTGCATCAGTGTCATAATCATTCCAGTGCAGTCACTAAGAATAAATCACTAGTGTCATTATTACCACCAAACTGAGACAGGAAAAACATTATTTATAGCATAGACACGTTTTTTTCGTATATTTAATATATAAGATTACTGTTCTGTTTAAACTACATTGTAGTGTTTTCTTGCATCTTTATTTTAAACAAAATAAGCCAAATAAGTATGATATACATCTTAACGGCATAGGTAGCCAGAGAAATCAAACCTTTGAGAAAGGAATGTAAGAGCTCCTTTCAAAAAATGCTGAACTACGTAAAATCAAATACGTTAGGGTAATGTTTTGAGTGCTTTATATAAAACGAATGCAAATTCATTTTAAACATTTCAATTTTAATGTAGGATGAGTACTTATGGCATCAATATTTTCATGCTCTCGATCTTAAAGCATCACGAAACTGATATATTTATACAAAACAAGAAATTCTTTAGAAAAGATATTTGGTGGAAGTAAATTTGCTTAACTTGCATGGCTGTATTATTTCTAAGAGTTCATTACATATAGAAATGTTAAAAATGCTTGCAATTTGTTATTTAAAATAACCAATGGGAATTATTCTTATATTCACTTCGCCCTGCAAGTTTAACAGTAACATAGAGAAAAGAATACCTAAAGAAAGCCCAACACGGCCAAATTATAAATGTTGAAGGCTTCACGATCCATAGCAACGGCTTAAACAGAATTCGTCATTTAAACACAAAAATTAGTAAACTTTGGTATTTAGAAAGGTATTTTCAGTACTTTTTGCGTTATCGTGAAATTCAAATTTTGTGGACAGACAGACAAACCTAAAGTCCCCTTAGATAAAGCCGGTAGGGAGGTAACTCCGGTTTAACCGGTAGGGACTAAAAATATAACAAGTGAATTCACGCTCACTTTATTCTTCATTAAAATACATACAATTATTATAATTTGCACCCTTCTTGACCCGTCCTTAGCATCTTTTTTGGCCTGTGACCTTTAAAGTGTTATTGGGACCTGTCGTTTAGGTCACTCACCGTTTAGATTTAATGTCTGATATATTCACATCAAAATGCTAACTTCTTTCTAATATCGCCCCCTCCTCCCTTTGGCAAGAGATCCTATTCAATCAATCGTCTTTAATTTTAAAGCACCGAAAGCAGAGTAAGATAAATGATGAACTTGTTGGTCCCTGTTAAGATAATTACTTTCTGGGATATGAAGAAGTCGTAAATAGGTTTTTTAACCGGGGGATTCTCATTGTACACAATGCAGTATTCATTCAGAAATCACTCATAGGGCCATTTCAACTTCATGAATTCCCGATTTCATATTCATGAATTCACAATTTAAACTTCGTGAATTCCCGTTTTCAAAATACGGAATTCACGAATTCATGGTTCCGCTTAATGAATTCACGACTTCAACTTCACGAATTCACGACTTCATCTTCATGAATTCACGATTTCAACTTCACGAATTCACGATTTCAACTTAATGAATTCACGATTTCAACTTCCCGAATTCAACTTCGTGAATTCACGATTTAAATTTCACGAATGTACGATTTCAACTTAATGAATTCACGATTTCAACTTCCCGAATTCAACTTCGTGAATTCACGATTTCAATTTCACGAATGTACGATTTCAACTTCATGGATTCACGATTTCAACTTCACAAATTCACGATTTCAACTTCACGAATGTACGATTTCAACTTCATGAATTCACAATTTAAACTTCACGAATTCAACTTCGTGAATTCACAATTTCAACTTCACGAATTCAACTTCGTGAATTCACGATTTCAACTTCATGAATTCACGATTTCAACTTCACGAATTCACGATTTCAACCTCATGAAGATGAAATCGTGAATTCGTGTAGTTGAAATCGTGAATTCATGAAGTTGAAATCGTGAACTCTTGAAGTTGAAATCGATAATTCATAAAGCTGAAGTCGGGAATTCATGAAGTTGAAATGCCCCAACCGGTCTTTCGAATAAATGTAATTGAAGGATGAAATGTTACCTACTTGTTTCTTAACTTCATTTCGGCGCATTTTGGTCAGCTATGCGTCAATATACCGATAAACCCTAATAAGCAATCAAGCATAATTGAAAGTGAAAACAATTTAGTTTTGTTATACGTGAAAATAAATCGAAAGAGAGAAAAACAAGTCATGTTTTGAAATTGAGAGAAAAAAATTCATAAAGCCCTTCCAAAACGACCACACTAACAATACTGCAGGCTTGGTTTGGTTGATCATACTAGAATATGCAAACTACCGTCTATATCCCGTAGGAGAAAAAGAATAATACGAATTTTTGACATAATGGCTAAAATTAGTAGAGTAATTGTCAAATCTGTCATACCGAATGTTTGGTATTTTCTTTTGATTGAACATTTTAACCATATCGTACAAGTGACAAATCTGAATTAAATGAAGCCTGCCAATGACGTAAAATATAAGAAGCTTAATTTAGAAAAAGAATGGTTTAACTGAGGTCTTCCGAGGTTGTTAACTTACAGTAAGCATTCATTTATCTTCCACATGAGGATACAGTTACATCAAAACCGATCCTTAAAAAATGTCATACGTTAAGCAAGATTCATTAATTTTCGGACGATCTAAAGTTAAAATACTGAATGATATAGACATACAGACTATTCATTACACAGGTTCATTGTTTATAAATTACATAATTCATATTATTAACACTACTGACACTACTTAAGTATTCAGTTCCATAATATTTCATTTGTTCATGGTCAAATGATTATGTTTTTTTTTTTTGTTTTTGTTGGTTTCATTTGTTTTTTTGTTTTGTTGTTGTTGCTTCGTATTTTGTTGTTGTTTTGTTTGTTGAGGTTGTAGGGGGGTGGTTCGTTGTTGACATTGCTGTTCTGTGTTCTGCTGTGTTCTAATCCATCAATGTTATTTCTTTACTTTTAAAAGACAAAATTTAGCAATATATGTAAATTAATCAGTTTGATGTATATGTTTTTGTTTTTTTTTTGTTGTTGTTGTTGGTGGTGGTGGTGGAAGTGGTGGGGTTTTTAAAGTTATTTTTTCAACCGAAAAGGTATGATATTCACTGTGCTTCTGCTAAAGGGATCAGACATCAGGTTTAAGAGTTCAAGCGATCGGTGTTCGAGTGATCCGAGGTAGAACACTATATATTATAAAGGAATTTGCCGGGACTGGACAAAGGTATGTATTCTAGCGATCTTTTCGAGCAAATGCAGTTTAACTGCAAATATAAAACAACGCAGACAGATATGACAAACAATCAAGTTACATAATAAGTATGGTGGCTGATTTGTGCCATTCGTGTTTTCGCCCCACGACCCCGCCTAGTGAAAAGTCGAGAATAAACAAGTTAAAACTAATTACAGCTAATTTAATGAATAAAACTTCGCCCCGCGGGGGCGCGGGACGAGATTTAAGAAATAAAACGGCGGGGGCGCGGAGCGACAACACGCTTATTAGCGCCCCCGCTAATTAGCGTGTTTTCACTCTGCACCCCCGCCATTTTAACTAGATAATATCGAGTTTTCGCTTGTTGGGGTCGCGGGACGATAACGCGCTTATTGGCTGCAAAGTATTTTTTAATTATTTTCGCCCCGCGCCTCCGCTAACTAGTGTGTTTTGTCCCGCGACCCCGCCGTTAAATTTCTTAAATCTCGCTACGCGTCCCCGCGGGACGAAATTTTATTTATTAAACTTCCCCCCGCGCCCTTGCTTATTAGCGAGTTTTCGCCCCCGACACTTTAACTTGTTAATTTTCGACTTTTCGCTTGGCGAGGTCGCGGGGCGCAAAAACGAGTTGCACAAATCAGCCACCTTAAAAAAGTGATAATATAAACGTACACAATTGAGAAGTTAAATTCGGGAAAGAACGTGACCAATTTATTCTCAACGCCTGTGTCTCTGTAATAACTAGATTAAAAACTCTTTCATCGTAACGTGACCTTTACTTATATAACTTACTGTCATATTTACTCACGACCTGAAGGAAATTTTAACTTTACCACATCATTAATCTAATAAGATAATTATTTCGTGACCATGGAAAATGTTTTATTGCATTAATTATTTTTTTGTGTCTGATTTGGCGAAAATTATGTCTCAAGTTCTGCGTTCCAGATAACGAGATTTACTTCTATAAGAAATTGAAAAAGTCTCTTTTAAGATATCGACCAATCGTACTGCTCAGAAAATCGAAATGAAATTAGGTCTACAGAACAGTTTTCTTTTAATGTTTTAATTTCTGTATACATGTTTCAATTGAAATACAAATTTTCAAAAATAATAAGTATCAATCGTCTTACATTTTGTATAGGATTTTTGTTCTTATTTAATATTCTCTCAGAGTATACATGTATCAAATACATAGAGGATATTCAAGTTTTTTCTATAAATACATGATTTATTTTCATCGAGTGGTATGAAAATAAATATTTCATGAGTGGCGGTAGCCACGAGTGAAATATGGTAATTTTCATGCCACAAGATGAAAATTAATCATGTATTTATAGAAAAAACTTGAATTTTCTGTTTATTATATACATTTTTCTCTTTCAGGACATTAACATTTGCAAGACTTTCACTTAAATTTTGAGTACTGGCAGAATTTAAAAGAAACTAGTCCGGCAAGACACCAGTGAAAATACGGAAAATATGTTTCACTGCAGTGAAAAATAAATTTTTACAGTGAAAATACGGAAAATGAAAATACGCATTTTATTTCATCAATATTTCTCAATATTTCATTTAAAAGTATATAATAAATCTTAACCTGAATTAAAAAAACAATCAGGTTTTAAACTGCGTATGTTGTATGTAAATTGCCGACACGTCAAATACTTCAATTCACTATAACGTACTTATTACAAAAAGCAACAGGTGAAAAGGATGGTTCAGGTAGCTTTTTGGATACTATTAAAGTACACCAAATTAAATACTTTTCTGAGAAATAAAAGTACAATCATATCTGAAGCATTTCTGTAATGTTTAAATGATGTTTTTTTAAAGAATGTAGATGCTTGTTATCTGACGAATGTAGCGATAAATGCAAAATATTTTGTCATGAAAGTAACAAAGTGTAAACAAATACTATGTTGACTTCCATAAAATACTGTTTCACTTTAAATGTAACTATTGTCTTAAAGCAACCGATGAAGGTGGTTTAGGTCACTGATCATTAAGTAGCTTTTTGGATACTTTTAAAGTACACCAAATCAAATACTATTCTGTGAGAAATAAAAGTACAATCATGTCTGAGGCATTTCTGTTATGTTTAAATGAAGTTTATTAAAGAATGTAGATGCTTGTTATCCGACGAAAGTAGCGATAAATGTAAAATACTGTCATGAAAAAAGCATATTGTAAACAAATAGTATGTTGATTTCCATACAAAAACTAATTCACTATAAGTGTACCTATTGTCAAAAAGCAACAGATGACGATGGTTTAGGCCATTGACCAATGAGTAGGTTTTTGATAACATAAAAGTACACCAAAATTAAAATGCTATTGAGAAAAAAGTACAATTATTTCTCAGACATTTCTGAGTTGAATAACCTAATCTTAGAATGGACATAGGTAAGGTACGTTTATAAATTTAAAGAAAGACTGATGAATTGATTACATACTTACTTGCTCTTGATTTAAATTAACGAGCAGTTCAGACAGAATGTTAACTTAATTACACTAATTTATTACATTCAGTAAGCCTTTATAGGTTACCTGATTGCTGAACACTCTTTGCATAAATAACTGTCTTGTCGTGTCAGTGAACGCCACATTCATTAGGTAAAGAGGTGTTCTGTTCAGCAAAGAGCCCGTCACATCAACAACTTTGGATATATAATTATATCTATTTTGTAATGAAGAAATCAAACGCAAACCTGTGCAGTTTCTTTAAGTTGCTATATTTTCAATGCTTTTAAAACACGTCTTGATTCAGGTTTCAAAAAATTGTAGTAAATAAGACGATTTCTTTAAGCTTTCATGTTTAATGTGATGTCATATATGAGAAAAAAGGGAAAAGTACAACGCATTAAACAATTCTGATAATTTTACATAATTGTTTAAAAAGGTTAATAAGGAAAATTCTGTTTGAATTAAGCATTTCAATTTCTACCAATAAAATGCCAATTTAAATATTATATAACGAATTTATCTTAGTATTAAATTAACAATGTTACACAATAGATAATTTGACAAATAGAATAACAAATATGTATGTTAGTAAAAAAACACGCATATATCATATGAATTTTAAAAATGTTCAAATATACTTATGTTGTTTTCGTTAGACTTTTTTTCTTTGTTCAAACATGAAAGATACTGTGTAGTGAGATATTATATAATCATGACGTAACCTATATTATCTTGATAAATCTTTGAGAAAGCAAGTTATAATGGCACATGTCGGCATTTTAAATAACATCAAAAATAAAAATAAAAACTATTATCAATAAGGTTTTTTTTGTATCTTGAAATAATAATCTCTTTTATATTTAAAAAAGATGACTTTTATATTAGTATATTTAGTTATGTCATTTGTGTTACCGTTTAGGTACCACGCATTATTTTACTTGGTGGCCATACGCCGCTTATCGTGGAATGGCACTAACATGTCTCATTGGAATTAAAGGGGCGTCCGTGGCCGAGTGGTTAAGGTCGTTGACTTCAAACCACTTGCCCTTCACAGCTGTGGGTTCGAATCCCGACAGGGACTTTGGATTTTTTCATGTGAGGAAGCTATCCAGCTAGCTTACGAAACGTCGGTGGTTCTACTCAGGTGCCCGTTCGTGCCTGAAATAATGCACGGAAGGGCACCAGTAAAGCTGGAACGTCGCCGAATGACCTATACTGTGTCGATGTGACGTAAAACCCAAACAAAAAACATTGAAATTTCCATGATAACTGCCGTATGAACACATCTTCAGATATTTCTTTATACACTTCGTGCTAAACGTTGAATTTTTTTTAAGCTGTTACTTTGGGACATGAACAGAAACTTCCACTTTGTCAGTACTGTACAGTCAACTTTGATGTTTTAAATTGATTGTTTTTGGAACTTCTTAAGTGATTCTTTTTATTTCCTCCCTTTCATCGCCATATCAGCGTTGTTCGTGCCATGTCGAGGCGCCTCTTACTTTCATTTAAAACTGTTATATTTTCCAACGTTTAAGACCGTTCAACTTGACATCATTGCAGTGTTTGTGGTACTTTAAGGTTGTTCTTTTTGGCATTTTTTAGTTGGTGTATTCACGTTTTTCTTTTGTGAATACTGTTTAATGCCACTGAAGATATTTTATCTTATTTGCATTTGTCTATTTTGACTGCTTATCTGTATAATGCAGGCTTTATAACCTTCGATTCCCTTTCATAATTGCATTTTATTCAGTTTCATCTATTGTAACTCGTTTACGGTACATGCATTTTTGTTTACACATACATTCATTTGCTTTTAAGCAATGCTCCACTTTCGTGTGATGACTCTAGCCTGTCGCACTGCAGGTTCCATGATAACCACCAGCTATTTCTTAATTCACAATTCTATCGCTTCATGCTAAATGTTTTTCGTTGTTTTTTGTTTTTTTTGTTTTTTTGTTTAAGCCGGTGTTAGGCTACATGGACGTAAGCTTGCAATTTTAAAGAAAGTTTGTCGTTTAAAACGTCATTTAGGGATTCTTTCTTTCTCTCTTTTCTGGTTATCAGCACATTATGTATATTCAAAACAAGACATAGTGAAAAGTAATATACTATATTGAACAAGGTTATTGTGTTCATATTTATACTAAAAGAATAAAAACGGGCAAATACAATACAAGTGGGAAGATTTAATAAATCTGAGAACTAATGCAAATCAAATTTACACAAATCACGTACTAGCAGTAACGCTCCAATTTCCATTTGAATGATAAATATTACTTTGTCCATATCGCATAACTCACAATAATAAATATCATCTTACTTTGAAAATGATATAATGTGATCCTTTACACTTGAAATAAAAATA
The DNA here is from genome assembly GCF_026571515.1 of Ruditapes philippinarum. NCBI lineage: Eukaryota > Metazoa > Mollusca > Bivalvia > Venerida > Veneridae > Ruditapes > Ruditapes philippinarum. The sequence goes on from NW_026862621.1 coordinate 85,791, forward strand.
ATATATAACAGTTTTTGAAGCATGGTTAACATCAATTTGTTGTTATATGAGTACATATAGTGTAAAAGAAATACAGAAGAGCGGTAGGTGTTCATGTAAATGCTGTCTTTCCTTGAAGAAATAAAATTCATAGAAAACAAGTTAATATAGAAATTGAAAATAATGTGTTTTTAAATTCTTTTATACAAGGTGTATCTTAAATCTTTCCCGTGAATATTAGATGTATAAAATAAAAAAACATTATTAGATATTATAGTAAGAGATTTTCATATCAATGATTGGAATGATGTACAGAAAGATAAAGTATGTATCGTAATGTGAAAATATTATTATACATCTTTCAACCGAAACATAATTTACTGAAAGTAAAGCACCATAAAATGTCAAAATTCAAAATAAACCAAAGTGATATACTGTGAAAGAATCATAATGATAAGACTTTAATTACATATTGAAACTCGTACTCGTTAATACACATAAGGTAAATAGCACAATTAAAACCATTTTTGCCCGAGAAAAGTATTCGGTTGCCAAGAAAATCCGACCTTTGAAGTTTACCATACTCGTAGAGATTGTTTACTTCTCAATAGGGCACAATGCCCCAATGGGATTATATGTTTAGTATCAAGCTGTCAATTTTAAGCGAGGGCAGTATGATTACTTGTGATTTGCATGAAACAAATGTCGAGAATTCCTTTTTCGTAGTAATTATATATAGCGTTAAGCTAAAAATTAAGTCAGCCATTGACTAAGCAGCTTACTTATAGGTTGTTAAACTTTTTGAATATAACAGCTGATGCCGCAGTCTCAGTAAAACCGTCACTTAAAGTGATCTGATTATTAGCGATGCTGCTCAATTGACAGTACAAAATTCATTCAATAACGTAATTTTATACAACATTGATAAAAATAAAAGCACGTTTCCGATTGATTACTATAAAAAAAATCCTTGGAAACATATATATCTATAAAAACAGGGGCTTATGGAAATCATAAGGCAATTAATTGCTAAAAGGTACATGTTTCGGTCTTTGTATGGAGCTCAATTTTAGAATACTGCATTAAACGAAAGAAACATTTTAAGTGCTGTTCATGTTTCGCAACAATAAAAAAACGTTTATAATACGGTGACAGTGAAAAAACGTGTGGCATTTTAATAATTCCGTATAATATTCTCCTTATTTTTGTGAATAATTTACTAAAAGCAATTTTCACTTTATCTGAAATAGCCATTTTAGTGTAACAATTTCTCCAACGAGTTTGCTCAAATGCAGCATTAATCACCTTTACTAAGTTAATATTTGCAGCAGCAGTACCTTTTAAAAAAATAATTATGTTAAAAAAAACAACATTTTTTAAGTTTTACTTGTATTTGATAAAGGAATAATTATTGTATATACTTATATTAACTATCCGTACATCCTTATTTATCAAAACTTTACCATTATTAAGTACAAACATTGGTGCCTTCGTTAACAACCCAAACTAATACAATTAGTATATGGTGATTGAACAAATGGTTTAAGACTGACATTTTCTTCATGCTTCATTGCTGCTTTTTGGAGATATTTTGTTAGCCAATACATTTGAAATGTATACATTGTTGGCTATAATGTTAGCTATCCACCTGTCAATCGTATGTTCGTATGTACGCTGGGTGATCGAAAAGTTCTGTCAAATGACGTCATCTATGTCAGTTGTCTATCGAGAAAATGTAAGAACAATATCGGGTTATTGAAGACGATTTTATTTGTACACATAATTAAATATATGAATATCTTATCATGAAAAATTTCGTTAAATTTGTAAAAAAATGTGTAAGAATCTATTATATTTCAAATGCTATCAATGTTATGATAGTGTGAATCAATAAAAGGACAAATAATTTTTGTATACTATTATAAAAATCTGTGCGTGTTCTAATACACTTATATCCTTTATCTTACAGAACAGAACAGAACAGAACATATCTTTTATTCACCCAGGTACAAGAAGATATCATATCGTACAACATGGGGTTATTACGAAATTTACATGAACACAAAATAATACAGTATCCGGTCAATGAGTGTTACAATGGTACAAAATCATAAGAAAAAGAGAAAGAGAAAAGAAAAAAAAATGAAATGAAATATAAGTTTTAAAAATTGATTGCTATTTAGAAACACGTGGGTGGCTGGAGACGGGGGAATGCTCACATTAAATCAACATTAAATAAATACTGATGTCACTCGGTTAATTTGTTAATTTTTTTTTTTATTTATTTATTTGAATTTCATGAATCGAGTGCGACTTTCAAGAGAAAACACGAGAAAAGTAGTCCGCTATTTATGAATGGAATTCCACATAACTGTTAATTGGGTTACTACTAGAATACAATTGGCTGTTAGTAAAGATTTCAGAGTTTGCCATTGGATAACTTACTGGAACAAAGCTAAAAATAAAAAAAATAATTGTTCCGTACAGAATAGGGGCATGTTTACGTACAGAAGTGTTAATACAGGTTAATTTATCGTATAATAAAGGTGAATTGGACTTAATTGACATTGTCTGGTAAGTGCATACGTTCATTTATAGTTACATAAGAGTATGAATTGGTTGTAAGCTTTGTAGTTAAAAAAATACATATAAAATGACATTTCTTTTCATAATTAATATTATGTGCAAAAATAACAAAAATAAATATAAGTAAAGATAAATAAAAAGAGGTAAATAGAGAGGCATTGGTATCTTATCACTTGTATAGGGGCCTATCAGAAATTTTTTATTATAAGTCGTATGAAGCCACATACTTTCGAAAGTGTCCTTACGGAAGTTGATGTTAATAGAAGCTTAAAACCATAATCGGATACGGTATTTTCATGAAAGTTGATTTGTCTGAAGAGTGTTCTTCTTTCATTTTGAAAACGGTCACAGTTTAACAAATAATGTCGTTCCGAACCTATTTCATTACGGGTACATAAATTACATTTTCTTTCTTGGAGTAAGGTTCCATCCCATCTGCCCGTTTCAATTGGGAGCCTGTGATTTGCAGTTCGATATTTAAATAAAGTGATACAATCACGCATTGGTAAAAGCTTGAAATAGTTTTCAAAATCTGGGCTTTCTTTAAAGTTACTGTAAATTATGCCTTTATTAGACAACTGAATTTGTGCATGCCATGTTTGTCTAAATTGATCTATAAGTGTTTGTTTTACTGATCTATGTATATATTTTTCAGTTATGTTATGTTGATTTTGCATATAAATCAGTATTCGTTTCGGAAACAGAGAAAAAATCATAGTTATTTATAAAGTCAACAAATTCTGGATAGTGTAACCGCCTTTTCAGACCGCAAACATTTAGTGCCACAAAAAACAAACTGCCATCAGTTTCACTACATTGTACATTCCCCCTGCTGTACTAACGGGGATGGTTTGAGTCATTTGAGTCATTATTGTCGCTTGTCCACGGACGTTTGATTTCGGCCCCAGACGCCCCTTGTTGAGATTTCCTTCTGGGAGCTTGACTACGCTTGTCACGGAACGGTGGTGGAGATTTTGATTGCTGTCGACCGCCTCTATTAACAGTGCGGTTCGGAGACACGTTAATTTGCGACAACTGTTCGTGATTCTCGTAGTATTTCTGTTTATTTTTGTCGTCTGTCCAGCATGAGTCACTCTTGCCAGCGGATTGATTTGTTTCGGTCAATGGAGGAGTGATTCGGTTGCCGCGCATATAATAGTCCCAATCTGGAAAAGCATTTATCACTACTTTACCGTCCATAATAACCTTTGCCGGGTAAACTAGGTTAATCTTTCTTTCAGGGAATTTTGATTTAAGGTCTTTAAATTTATTCCATATACTTTTCCTAGCATTTGTTATTTCTTGGGAAAAGTCTCTGTTAATATTATAATTGGTATACTTCAGTTTGTGTGCGTTGGATATAATGGATACTGTGTCCAAATGATCTCTGAAAGCAACGATTATAGCTCTTCTATTACTTCTATCAAATTTACCGAGTCTATGTGCTCTTTCAATTTTAGGTGATGACGTTATTTCGAGCTTCGATCGAATAAAGTTTTGTATTATCACGGAACAATCTTCATTTTTCTTTTCGTCGAATCCACCAAAAATCAAGTTGTTTCGCCTGCTGCGGGCTTCAATGTCAATGGATTTATATTCCAGTAATTTAAGCCTATTATCATGTGAAGTTGCACATTTTTCAAGGGAATCCATTTTACTATGTTAACGTAAACATTGGTCGACCTTATTTTCTATTGTGTACATAGTTGACTGATTTTCATGCACATGTGTATACAACACTGATAGCTTTTCATCCACGGATAAGTTACAAAATTCTGAGGGTGCTATATCATGTCCACTATTACCAATTTTACCCCCGGTGCTTATTCTATTTCTCTTTTGGCCTCGACCTACGTTTAGTCCTAAAATTTGGCTATCTTCAAAAACTTCCACGTCATCAGTGCCCATATTGCCAAGTACAGAAAATGGGTTTGACGTACGGACGGGTGTAATTTCAGGGGATTTATCACTTACATACTGTTGTTCATAAAGTTTTGCAGCGTTTTGTACATTTGTATGGTTCATTTTGTTGATAGTATGTGTTTTTAGCTGCGAAAATATGTCGAAAATCGCTGAGACCAAAAATGGCCACCTTGTTTACTCTTGACCGGAAACTTAAATAGCAATCAGTTTAGCCCTTTATTAATAAACTGATATATGCTGACACTTGACTCAATGAAACGAACTGAAACAGACAGTGTGATTGCCTAGTTAATATATTAAAGACATCCACCGGTCAAACAAGAACAAGCTAATTGCCGGACACGTTTTGCACAAAGCATTGCCATTTTATATGAATGAACGAATGCTGTAACATGTAACATTCTGAAGTTTACCGATAACAGTATCAATATGCGACGTTTTGTTGTATTTAGCCTGAGAAAAGATTTGTAACGTTTTTTTTTGTAACATTGTCGAAATGAATCAATCAAAAATCAATAATGTACTCATATACTTAAGTTTGAGAATAATATTCGTCTTCTGTATTTTTCAGAGACGTAAAATTATGTGATTCTTTTAGTATTGATTTAACACATTATGAAACTATCTCATATTTTATGGTTCAATTAATCTTCCCTAGATATTTTAGAATATCGGGATACTTATTACTTCTAAATCACAGTGTACACAGCGCTTTCAAAATGTTTTTTGCAGTGTATATATCAAAGTAATGAGAACTGTAATAGAAAAAGAAGATTCATTACACTTAAATAATTATTGATCTGACATACACACCTAATGTGATTTGTTTAATAACAATTTTAGTTGTCGAGTAACAAATGGTTTAGATTCAATCAATTCAGTCTACATAAATAAGGACTCTGAGAAAAATCAATGATATGGATAAAAAAACACAAGTGGTAACTTGAACACTAAATTTGGTCATGTTTTCGACGTGTATTTATACAGATTATAACTTTGCAGAACTTTACTATACACACTATCTTGCACGATCCCAATTATATACTGTTAAAAATAAATATTACATCAAAAACATCCATGCCATAAACAATTTTAATGCGGTTGTGATTATCTATTTTAGCATTTGTTGTATTTAATATCAATATTTCGTTATAAATTATTTCTTTGACATATAACTTTAACAAGACAAGACAAGTGGCCCCACTTTTGTAACTGCGAAACTAAATTTTACCTCTCCAAGGAGACACCAGCAATATCCACATAATAATCAGAGAATAAATGATAAGACAATCAAGTTGATACTTGAAGCTTAATTATTAATATTAACTATTTTAGTGTGACAGAAGGCATTATTGTTGTTTTTATAACAAGTTTAGATTCATGGCTAAAATAGACAACACAGTGTCATTGAGCAAATATTGAAATACATGCAGGCAATGATTTATTGTCCTTTATAGAGAAATAAAAAACATTTTTGCCAAGACAGAACCACTAACTAAAGCACCTTTTAAATTT